>NW_027468630.1:17899013-18139013 GCF_046254945.1 Alosa pseudoharengus | reverse complement strand
CCATGGACATTTTCATAGCCTATGGGAAATGGGACTGAACTATTGAGTTAGGTAGATTTAGTCTATCATGAAATCGGAAACTTTTCATTTGTAGGGCCAAAACACACACACACACACACACACACACAAGCCCCTCCCAGCCTGCACACCTTGTCTCGCTGACAGCCATACCCTGGGGGTGCGTTTTTGACGTCGGAAAAGAGCAGGTCACGCTGTGCAGAGTATGACAGCACGCCACCGGCTTAAGTCTAGGCTATGAGACTCAGACAGAGACAAAAATCATAGACTTTACTAAAAAGCTTCTCATATTTGCAACTTTCAGTCACGCTTGTTGTTGCGGTCAACAGAATGTGTCATCAGAGACGCAAGGAATTTTTCGTCGTCTCATGAGTCGAGGTTGCTTTGGTTGCTTAGCGAAGCGGCAAATCGTTACAGTTTCATAAAGTTACTTCACTGTGGAGAGAACTACTTAAGCAGATATCTTGTCAACGTGGGATTGACTGCATAAAAATCGCATTAAGGTAAGCTAGGCGATAGCCCAATGTTTCATATCGTAATTGAGGACTGTTCAACTTAGCCTGTCATAAGAAATGGATAGGTTACACTATTTGAGTTGAGTAGGCTACCTATGAGTTTTGTTTTGACCCACAACTCGAGGAAACACGATTTATTGCTATGGCTTGTAATTAAATAAGTCCGACGTTAAGCGCAGCAAAACAGGTGTATGGTGGGATTTTAGATTACAAGCATATGAAACAACGACCGAAATCGACACATCGAAATAAATGTAGGCTAAAATTATCTCTGTTCAACTACAGGAGATACATAAATTAGACTAGTTACTTTCATGTATTTGTTTGGTTTGAGTTTTGGTTGATTGGATTTAGTTTTTATTTTGGTTGAAGGGTGCGCTTAAACACTGCCCTCGCTCGCAGATGGGAGTGAGGTGAGAACCCTAAAGCTCGTTGCAAAGCTAAAACATCGATTTTTTTTGTTGGTGTTAGCGCTTCAAAATATGTAATGTCTTTAGGAAAAAAGGTGTTTCCTTCTCTATAATTTAAATATCTGTATGAATAGGAATGGTCTTCAAGTTGTACATGAAAAGTTGTAAATTGGCCTTGTATGTTAAACCACACAAAAAAAAGATGTATTCGTGAAATGAAAATAAAATTAAGAATTGTATAATAAGCCCACAGGTTGTCACACTACCCTTTGTAGAGCACAGCCTAGCTTTAGCTGACGGCTATTCACTATGGTTTTATTACTAGTCAAACAAAATGTGCGCCCTCTCCTTTGTGCAGATCATGTTATCTATGCAGTGAATAGAAGCCCCTAAGACTGGCCTGAACCTAGCAACCTTTCCATGGGCCATTTTGGGGAAAGGAATGTGGTTCTCTTTGTGTTTGTAGGTTTGTGTGTGTGTGTGTGTGTGTGTGATGGTCCCAGAGGAAATGGGAGCTCAGGTGGGGTGTTTCATTGCACACACATTCTCTGCGGCTATGAATAAATGGAAAACACATCAATGCGTTTGCACCCATACAACATTTGCCTCAGTCAAAGGGCCATGCAAATAGATGAATGTGCTCATATAACTCCCTGCTTCCTTGTTCCCTTTGGTCAAAACAGGCACTATATCCCTTCTAGCACAAAAATCCTGAAAACAACCTGTAATCCCCTCCTTATGACTCTGCCAAAGGCTTGAGGCTCTTCACCAAATGTCTGAAGCCAACCTTTTTGGAGATTTAGAATCTCTAAAATAAGATTCTGTTGTATTTGCTTTTCACATGAGGCCTTCAAATTCAACTGGTTAAACTGGTGTACATTGCAAGCGTCTGTTAGTTTGGTTTTCCTGTCTGAACCTCAGTACCTTCGTCAGAGCTGCTATACCACAAAGCGTCTGCAGCTGGTAATGGCATGGTACCGCAGAAAATATTACACATACGTGGAAATGTGTAGAGTATTCAGTGATTGCTCTGATCATAGCAGCGCTCCCAGTGCCCCCTGTCCGAGTCAGGCCATTGAGTCAGAAAAGCAGGTCATGGCAGTCACAATAGTCGGCCTATGTCTGAAAGGGATTAGCATTTTTCATCAGCACTGCATGCTTCTCTGCATGAAGTGAAAGACGGACGAACCAGTCAAAGGCCCTCTCTGCCTATGAGTCACAAGAGCTGTGTCTCTCTCTGAGAGTAGGCTACGACCCTGCACTTGACAGAGAGAAAGATAGGGCAAGCATGGGGTTCGAAAACAAAGGCATTCACCTCACGATACAGTTGTAGTAAAATGTGGAAAGCTGTGCATGACACCAGAGCTCTGAGAAGTCTGGGCATATATATATATATATATATATGTGTGTGTGTGTGTGTGTGTGTGTGTGTGTGTGTGTGTGTGTGTGTGTGTGTGTGTATGGGATGGGTTTGTGTAGAGCTGTAGTTTACAAAATTACTTTTAACTGGATAATCTTATTAAGCTTATTTTCAAAACGTGCTTCTTCTTTTCTCATGAAAGACAGTAGACTGGTGCATTGATCAGCAGTTATTTCGAAGCCCACTGAAATACAGAAATACGAAAGGGAGGCTTCATGTAGAGAAATAAATGAGACCATGATTACTTATTAACTGTAAATTGTTTTAAAAGATGACTTATTAGGCCTGATGAAGATCTGTTGAGATAAAGCATTTCTTGGAGCTCATATACTGTGAGCAGACCATCTCCCTTTCTCTCTGACACGTTTTGTCTGGCCCCTGAGAAAATACATTTTGGATATGCGCACCCGTTTTCAACAAAGATGACTTAGTAACCATGAAGGCCTCCGTCTCTTGTCTCAGCAGTAGTCAGTTGTTTCCTCACCGCAACCCCCTGCTGTTCAGAGCGTCTGATATTTATCTCCATATGTGTATCTGGTGCAGACGTTGCATCATATCAATACGCGCTAGCGCGGCACTAGGCAGTTTTGACTTCAGTAGTGGAGAATGGAAGTCAACAAGCTTGTCTGTTTGTGACAGTGTAGTTAAATGTCCAGTTGTTTCAAGTCCCCAACTCGTCCTCTTGCTTTATAACTCCCCCATTTATTCTGAACAGATTTTGCATCAACACACACACACACACACACTCTCTCACACACACACACACACACACACACACACACACACACACACACACACAAACACACACTCACATGCTCACACACACACACACACACACACACACACACACACACACACACACACACACACACACACACACACACACACACACACACACACACGTTCTCACACATACACATGCACTTACACACACACACATACACACACACACTCTCTCTCCAAGAACCTCTCCCACCACCTCCCACGGTTTGCGGAGTGAAAAGGGACATTCTTTCCCTGCGCTGGCGGAACAATAAAGAGTGGAGGGGGCGAGGGAAGCAGTGGTGGGTGATGGGCAGCAGTGAAGGAAGGCATGAGAGGTCCGCCCTTCTCAAACAGAACTGAGCGTGCTCTTTGTGCACTTGTTGACTGTGGGCAGCCAGTGTGTGTGTCTCTGTGTGTGCTGGGACACAAGAGGATCTACATGTCTGGCCGGGGTTGAAGTTGCACTGCGAAAGACTTGAAGGACGCCCCTGTCCAGTGAAGGCTCTTCCTGTCCATAGTGGCAGGCAGCTGCAGCTGCATTGCATAGAAGCATGTTATTGAACTCAACATGTAGCGCCACTGTGCTAGCCCTGCACTACCTTCAGTCTGAGTCATGCATGTTTGGGGTAATTCATCTTCAATACAGCATAGGGATTCACTAGAATTCCAAGGCAGTGTTAGTGGAACAAAGCTAAGGCAGGGACCTGCAGCAACATGCTGGAATGAAACTCCTCTCTGTCTGCATCAGCCTTAGGGAGAAAGCTTGAAAAAAAAGTCTTTTTTTCCACTTTTTTTCACGATTTTCGCTTCTCTATACACAATGTGATCATATTGATATTATATGAACTGTGAATGAAATCTGAAAAAACATTGTGGAGTAGAAGCTGAGGCCAACGAGGAAGGTCGGTAACACATTGCTGGGCACCAAGTCCCATTTAGAGACGGAACATGTTCCAGGTTCCAATTATAGCTCCAGTCAACAGCCTTACGAGCAGTACAAGAAAGTGAGGCTCCAGATCAAGAGAGAGAGGAATGGGAACAGCATTAAATGGAAATAGTTGGGTTTTGATCTGAGTTTGAGTTGGTAATGTTACAAGCCATTGCAAGTGTAGTAAGTTGCTGGCTGATGTAGAGCATGTTTTGAAACGCCACAGTCCTCAGCCTGGTCTAATTTAGATTCACTTTGCTCACCAGACTGGGTTTGTCTCTGGACTTTAGCCCTTGGCCTGAAGAGTGGGGGCATCAGCAAACTACGGAGATGCTATTACACAGTTAGAGAGTGAGTGTGTGTGTGAGATTGGGTGGGGTGGGGTGGGGGTGGGGGGTGTTTTGAAGGGTCGCATAGTAGTGGTGACATTAACCTCATTTGCAAAACCAAACATGCACGTCATGATCATCTATCAAGGTGGAAAATATAGTTCATGTTTACCTAGAGTTTGGTCTGTGAGCAAATTGTGGACATAGTACTCCACAGTCTCAACCTCTCACAACCACTTCAGTGGTCTGCGTGTGTGTGTATAGTGTGTGTGTGTGTGTGTGTGTGTGTAGTGTGTGTATGTGTGCTTGTATGTGTGTATGTGGTTGTGTGTGTGAAGGAGTCGGATACCTTGGGTGCTGAGGTTCCAGACGACGTCTGTCTACAGTGCTTGTGGCACGCAGCTATATAAGCATCTAATCATGTGATTAGGAAAAGATTATTTCATTGACGCAATCTAAAACAACAAACACGTTTTATGCGTTAGCAAAAGCATACCTTTGAATGCAATGTACCTGTAAGGCAGATCATTATATCTTGACCACACATTCCACGATCATTTTGTTTCATAATTAAGTGGGTTTTTTTACTGCGATGTGGTGCTGGTCATTGTGTCCTGCTTGGGTTGGTGTAGGGTTTACATCATTGCAATACTCCAGTCCAGAATGGCATGAGTGATGATGTTCAGACTGTTAGGAGAGAAAGGCTGTTCTCATGGATAAGGCTTCGTGATAGTGTGCGGAATGTATTTTTAGTGCTTTGTGAATGTGTTCTCAATGATAAAATGCCCTGCTATAGATAGATGTGTTTTGTGAAGGGTGAGCTGGTTACTAAAGGCAGGAAACATGCATGTTTTTGATTGAGAGAGAGAGAGAAGTGTGTGCTTGCTTAAATGATAAAGAGATCTCCTGTTTTGGTTTGTGAGCATTTACTCTGGAAATGGAAAGATATCCACAACAGAATTGGGTGACCTTGTAGGGATTTTAAATTTGATTTTGATTTTGAGCTGTTTTGTTTGACCTTTTGTTCTTCAGAGTTGAAGGAGAGTCGGTAAGGTGAGGCTCCAACGATGATGTGGGGCCAGGCAATAAGAGGAATTCTGGGATTGATTTGTTTCATTGCTCCAATGGGCCGAAGTAAGCTACTACTATTTACCTATATTCTCAGATAAAGATAGGTAGACTTAAAAGTAACCTATAGATTAGAATTATGTGTTTTGTATAAGTCAGTTAAATTATCTAATAATAATATACTGCTCAAACAAATGAGGCTGGCATAGTTTGCTTAGCTTTTTCATGACTAAAGAAATCACCCAATTTATTTGTCATAATTTTGTCGAGCAGTGGAAAGTGAGAGCGACCTGGACTTTAAAATGTGTGGAACATGGCTTCACGGCACTGGCCACAGGATCCTGAAGTATGCCCTGACCAAAGGCTGTGGCATCAGTGCCCTTAACATCAGCGCCAACGAGACCACCCTCTCCATCACAGGCACCATCACAGCCAGCCATGAATCTGTGGGCCAGATCCAACTGAACAACACCACCCGGGGGGACTCCAGCCCATTCTGCGTGCTGTGGGAGCCACTGGTGGACCGCCTGCGGGTCGAGGTGAACGGGCGGAACTACAGCGTTCTGAGATCAGCCGGGCTGCAGGAACGCTGTTGCACGGACCTTTCCTCCAGAGATCAGACTGCAGCTCAAACCTCATATGGCATTGTAAATGGCAGCATGCGAACCGATGTTATGAGCTACAAAACACAAGGGACATTTGGGTTCTACGGACAAACCATCAGCTGCAGTGAGTGCATTTCCATGTGCAATGACAGACACTGACACAGTTTCAGATGGATATGTATGGACATGCATTTCTGTACATTTGTGAGATTTTCTTTCATTAACTCATTCTTATTCATCGTCATTGTAATTGTCCTTCTCTGCAGAAAAAGAATTTTGTGAAGAGGCCCAGGAAGCAACCAGAAAAGTGAATATGTAAGTTATTATTATTTGCATCTAATAACATAATGCGAATTCAAATGAGTTAAGTATAAGTATATATACTCTTTTGATCCCGTGAGGGAAATTTAGTCTCTGCATTTATCCCAATCTGTGAATTAGTGAAACACACACAGCACACAGTGAACACACAGTGAGGTGAAGCACACACTAACCCAGAGCAGTGACCTGCCTGTTACAGCGGCGCTCGGGGAGCAGTGAGGGGTTAGGTTCTCTTAATTATGAATATGACCGTCAACTCATTCGAATGTCATTCAGCAACTGTAGGATGACATCAGAACAATATGCATATGTATATGAACACCATTCTAGATAATGATAATAACAGATGTAGCAGTCCTATCGGAGCTTCTTATGCCAGAGAAATTGATGAGAATATGGGAAGTGAAGGCAAACCTGATTCACCAGTTGTAGAATCAGAGAGTGGCTGCAACAGGAACAATATCATATCTCTCTGTCCTGACAAACACACACACACACACACACACACACACACATATGACTCTGACTATGACCTGCCGTAAACTTTCTCTCTCTGAAATGTAACATTCTTATGGGTGAAAATTGTAGGTGTATGTATGAGGAGAGACAGAAAGAGAGAGAGAGATGATTTTTGACATTGTTGTGATGGTGCTCCTTAGAACATGCCTACTGTGTGAGTGAAAGCGTGCACTGTGAGCATTGGTGATGAGTGAGGAGCTGAGGTTTTGCCACAAACAGGAAATTGTGCACAGAGCCAAACAGGGTGGCTGCAAATAGACCAAAAAACTGAAATATCACATAGTGATATTATTCTTTATCTATGAGGTGCAATACTGTAACCCTATTTTTCTATGCATAGGTGTGGCCATGTGTGAAAGCCAGTGTTTAAGGTGGGGTTAATGTTTGCCTCTTTGAGGAACCATAAATAAATAGTGCACATCTCGCTTCATACTGAGGCTGCTTTCTCCTGAACTGAGTCAGCTGTTAAAAAAAGGTCACAGGGGTCATTTTTATGTGTTTTGAGTGTACAGCAATAACCTGTGTGTGTGTGTGTGTGTGTGTGTGTGTGTGTGTGTCTTTGCAGAATTGAGGAAGCAATGATGAAATCCGGTGTACTGGGCATTGTAAATTCTGCATGTTTTCAGGGAGAAGTTATGGAGATGGATGCTGACTTCACAGGGCGTGATATAACATTTCCGGTAAGAGTTCATGCACTTGCACACCTATATGCAAACTTAGAAGACCACATAGATAGAAGACCACACAGACAGTAGCAGACTTCAAAAGTCCGCACTGGTAGTTAAAGGCACCAATGCAAGTTCTATAACTTAATATAACAGCTTCAAAGTAATTTTATGGTATACTAACTTATAATAGGTAGACTCACACTTGTTTTACAGCAGCCTGCCCTTAGAACCAGCCTTGCAATTTGCTTTGCGGCAATTGTGCAATAGCCTACTATTTGTATTAATTCATGTAATATTGCCGTGCCAGTCTATGTGTCTCTCTCGGAAACTATCTTTGCCGGTTTATAAACAAGCCCACATGTACCATGTCCAGGGGGAAGGGACTGCAAGGGGACCTCGCCCATCAATGCGACGACCTGCAGTGCATCTGCCGGCCTGTTTAAAACCTGATAGGCCTGGAGACATGAAAGCCAAAGTTGTGTGCACCTTCTTCAAGAACAATACCATATTTAAAGTGAGTCAACAACTTGCATGTTTTTAAAACTCGCACACTGTTAAAACACACCGGCACATACACACACACTACATGGACACACTGAAATATGCATGCTCATGTGTTTTGTTTTCCCAACTCAGATTAAGGAGAAAGTATTAGAGAGAAAACAGCCAAACGCATGGATCCTGGAGGATGTTGTGGGAATTTCAGTCGAAAATGTGATCATCAGCGGACTCCCTGAGCCTGTCAAGATTGGCTTCCACCATCCTGCTCTGCCAGTAAGCAGTAACTTTAGAGTTTTTGCCACTCTCATCTTGACATCTTGAGGTGTGTGAGGTGTTACTTCCTCACATGCAAAAAAACACTTGTAGGCTACCAGGTGAAAAACCACTTCAAAAACTTCCGGAGTGTTATGAGTGCACAGCTGATGGCACTAAGGAGGCATGAAAGACCGTATGCTATTCTCAAAGAACTGAAAGCTCACTGATATATTTGAGGTCAAGTCATGCAGTAAAAGTCACATGCGAAACCTGAATGATGCAGAATTGTAGAATGTGCTTGCACTATACCTCCATATGTTTCTAGAGGCCATGTGTAAATAAATGTTGAAATGTTTACTTCATGTAAAACATAGTATAACAAGCATTTTAACTTATAAACATTGATAGAAGTTAGAAGAAGACCATTGTGTTTCATACAGGGGAAACACTCACTCATTACTCCTCTGAGCTCCTTGACATAGTCTATCTCACACTAGCACTTTTTCCCTTTGTGTTGTTTTTAGCCTGAGGAGGGCAGTGTTGATCTAAAAAAATCTGAGCTCTGGAAAAAATATTGAAATTAGGAATAAGTTATATTCATGGTACTTGGCCATGTCTGTGCTATGTAGTTCAATTATACCATCACCATTAGTCATATCTGTAACATATTTTTTATTGTATTTATGAATCAAACTAAATTGAGTGACTGTTAAGCAACCACCGTTGATCATATCTTTAGGCATGTCTTGCAGAAGAAGCAGCCAAACATGCCTAGCAATGTGATTTACTGGGTTGCCTTATCCTGTGCTTACAAAGTTTCTTTTCTTTTTTCTCTAGAAAAATCATTCTAGAAAATGTGTTTCTTGGGACACAAGAACAGGTATGTGTGCATTGGCTTATGATTTAATATTTACATTTACAATCAGTCCACTGACTGGCCACATCCAATACTAAATGTTTAATGTATAATCACTGTTGCCTTAAATATGAGAAAATGTGTTAAAAAACTATAAAAAAATTTTTTTTATATTTATTCCATTCAGGTTATTTATTGTCAGTCTTCTTTATCTGGACTGTAAGGCAATTTGCGTCAGCTCCTGTTGTTTTAAATGTGCTTGACTTGACTTGACTTGATATACAATATGTTTTTTTATTATTTTATTATTATTATTACAGCACCTAATGAGGTTGACTGGAAGACTGATGGTTGCAAAACTGTACCGATAGGTGAGGATAAGACAGAATGCCACTGCAATCACCTGACCTACTTCTCCATTCTAGTGGTAAGTTCTTTACTTTACATTACCACTTTACATTACATTACAGTTATGATTACAGTACATTAACCCTTAAAGGTGTGGGATTTTGAACATTCTAACGTAAGATTCCGTTCTGCATCAATTCAAGGTTGTAAAATTCTATGTTGAATTCAATGAACCCAGAGCCCTAGAGAGAGAGACTCTGAATTAACCCATATATCCTTTAGAACGTTCATTTGCCAACATTCTCGTCACACTGGTGTGACGGTACACCTTTAAGGGTTGATTATGATAACTTGAAACTGAGTACAGATAATACTTGGTATTTATAATATGTGTGTGAGAAAAATACATGTCTTTGCGCAATCTTTTACCTTGACACAATCACATTTTCTTCAACCTATAAGCCAAAATGTCAGCTTTGTGACTGTGCTGCTTTGAGTGTAACTGGGTTTTTGGTCTTTGTGCCCCTGTGTTCAACCTCCAGCAAATTGAACAACGTGACTCACAGTGCCATCTAGAGGCCTTGACTTTTATTACAGCCGTGGGATGCTCTGTATCAGTCCTCAGCTGTGTCATCCTATTCTATTCGCTCTGCAAGAAGAGGTAACCTACAGCTTCACACACATTCACAGAACTTACAAAACATACACACACACACACACACACACACACACACACACACACACTATCAGAATAATGTCGTCATATCTTCTCTATACCTGTCTTCTGTCTCTCAGAAAAAATAAATCTAAGGACCAATCCTCGCCGATCCACCGCGGCCTCGTGGTGACCCTGTTCTTCCTCAGCCTGCTCTTCATTCTGACTGGTGTGTTGGCTAACGTGGGAGGGGAGCCTCTGTGCCGGGTGGTGGGCGCGCTGTTGCACTACGCCCTGCTCTCTTCCTTCTGTTGGATGGCCGTGGAGATCTTCCACACCTTCTGGATGGTCTACATGATCTTCAGCTCTCCGCCAAAACCAGTCATCTGGTACATGCTGGGATTCGGTGAGTTCTGCTTGGACAGTGGGGTGTTTTTTTCGTCTAAGTCTAAGGCATATTTTAAACACATATTTTAGTAGTTCAAGTAGTTCAGTCTTTAAGAAGTTTAACAAAGTGTTCATGAACCTGTCCAGGTATTCCTGCTCTCCCAGTTGGTATTCTGGTCTCCAGAGATGACATCTACGGCTTGAGAGAAGTTAGACCCAGCGGTGATGTTGACAATCCTTACATGATGTAAGTAAACTTCACCCTCACCCTACCCCATGTTCCTACTCTACCATTATTATCTGATCAACCTAATCAGAATCAGTTTATTGCCCAAATTCCGTTTATGTCAATATTCTGTTTAACCTGTTTACAAGCAAGTAGAATGTCACGTTTTGAGCATATTCCTGTTTACATAGCAATCGACTAAGCAATTATTCCGAATAAGTCAGCGACGCAGCCTACAAATAGGCTCCCAACGAATTGACCATGCACAGGCCTCAGAGCATGCACAGAACACTCTTCCTTCTGGGAGCATATTCTTTTTAAGGTGTTTTCGTGACCCAATATTCCGTTTAAAACAGGCATATGCTAGGGTGTGCAAATGGTTTATTAGTAAACCGAATATGGCCTTTTTCAGTTTATTTAAATCAGAAAGGTGTTTACAAGACACCTTAATATATAGGGTTTATTCCCAATAAACTGATTCGAAACCGTTTCATGGCTGCATGAAAACGTAGTGACAGACTCACAAGGAGATTTGATCGCAAGGCCCATTGGCGGTCAGGTGGTGAGGCTACCACTGCTGCTGCTCCACCACGCCTGCACATAACATGCACTTGTTTCCGCTCATCTCTCTCAGGTGTTGGATGAAGGACAACAGCAACGCCTGGCTGGCTCACTACCTGACCAATGTGGGCTTTCTCTTCCTCCTGATCTCCACTGGGCTGGTCATGTTGTTTGTAGTCCTCAGCAAGATCCGGAAACGAGACGAGTGGCAGAAGAGGAAGCTTGCATTGCTCAGCATGTGGGGCCTTAGCTGTCTCTACGGGACCACGTGGGCGTTTGGCCTGCTGGAGATCGGGCCTTACTACTGCCCAGTCACCTTCCTCTTCTGCATTATCAACACTTTACAGGGTAAGGGAACAGAAAAGCCCATTCTTAGGACTCCAAGGCCGGAGTCAAGCAGACCAACAGCTGGACCATGCCAAAAAAAGAACCACTAACATTGATTGTGTATCCGAGTTAAACAATGCTCTGATAAAGGCCATGCTACGTTTGTCAGAACTGCATATAAGGCTCTAGTAATGTGCAGTCACTGTTGGCATGTCCAGGAAAGGTTGAAGTAGAGCTCACAATGGATGTTTGTTTGGTCTGATACCTCTAGGAAAAACCCACATTCAACCTAGAAGAATGTTTTTTAACAAATGAAAAGTTGCTGCAGTGAATTCATTAATATGCATAAATATCAGAAATATGAATGTGATTGTTGTAGTCTGTGGAGAGTGGAATGTGCAGCATGCTTAACATGTTAACATGTGTTTGTTCTACAGGTTTTTTTATAATGGTGCGGTACTATATCCTGGAGCGGATTCGAAACAGCAAGGAGTCAATTCAGGGCGGAAGTACCTCAGGATCCACAGACCAACCCATGCTACAACCCCAAAAAATGAACTAAGGAAAGGGTGTTTCAGAATGAAAGTGGAGGACAATAATCTATGTTGCCTCACAACAACCAATGTTTTTGAAAAGACTATATTACTTGGCCAGTTACCAGAGTTGGTTCAACACATTTTTATGTCATTCATATTTCAATATGAATCATAATGTGGTAAAATGTTGACAATTGTCAAATATCGAATGTTCTGAAATTGTATTTACTAGATACTCTCACAATGAGTGTCAAATTCCATTTATGTGACATCAGGGATATACTGTATTTGATTTATAGCAAATGTAGGCCTACTATACGCTGTCTCTTAGTTTTTATTCATCAGCAATCAGACAGAAATAATTTTGTGTTTTGTTTCCCAGCTGGCTGGACATAACCATGGTATCATGCCAATACTGTACGCTTATACAGGACCAGGGTATTTTATTTGTCTTGATATATTTAGGCCATGATAAGCTCATTCTTATTGCATCAATGTTTTTATGTTATAAAAGGCATTTAGCACTTTAGCCACCTTTTCTATCCATCAGACAATATACAACATACACATTGTGTGTACACCTGTCGTAATTAGATACTGTGACATGCATTCAAAATGTGTAGCCTACCTATAAAAAATATTGTACTAGTAGGCCTATAAATGACATCTTAGACAATTGAAGTGTTGGTTAGTGTTGGACAATTGAAGTGTATATTTTGAATTGGAGCTAGATGACTGAGAACAAAGGTTACTGTCATTGTGTGCATTTGACCTATGTCTTGGTCCAGTGTGGCTTTTGTCATTGTCCATAGAAGACTGTACCGCTTAATGACCATTTTCTGTTTCACTGATTACGTGTCCTGCTGTTTTCAGTCTGACATAGGGGCTACTCTCAATAGAGAAGGATTACTGAATACTCCAGTCATTCACACTGAACACAAAACTTTAGATTTTTCTTTTTGCACTTCTATCTTTAATTCGTTTTCAGAGTACTGTGACAAATCTTTTTTATTTTGAAAAAAAAATGTTTCTTATATTTGTATATTTGCATTTTAAAACTGTATTTTCAGATATGTGCTGTTGTGTTTATTAAAGATGGTCTTCCACTTCGCTATCGCACCCATAGTCTACTTGAATTGTAGAGGAGGAAGTTGCCTTTTCAACTGCTTTTAAAAAAAATGCAGAACTGAAACATCACAACAAAAGACACAGGCCACAGACTGGAGCGGTCCAACAACTGAAACATAGGCCTACTCATGTCACACACACACTAGCGTGTCTTTCATCAGCTCGGTCACAAGACCACTCCAGCCTCAGAGAGGGAGATTACTCACTCGGGGCTTCACGCAGGATCCTGGTGAAGGGTGAAGCTACGTTAAGTGGTGTTGGAAAGGGGAGATTTTCATATTGCCTCAGGATAGAATCACAGCTGTAATGGGCTATATTGGCAGCTTCCATAGAAGATGACATAACGCATAAACGCATAATGTTTCAATATCAACTGTCCAAAATCATAATGTTTGTTATTTTATATTGATAACATAGTATATATGTTTAGTATATTTATAATATAATGTGCTTATTTGTTTCTCAGTTTATCTCATATTTGACTAGTGTGAGTCCATGCTAACATCACTTGATAATTTAAGCCTGATGCTGTGCAGTTAAGTTGAGAGTTGAAACTTGTCCTTGATATCAAAGCAACAAGTATCACCTAAATCACAGTCTGCTGAACTTTCTGGCCGTGGACTTTTATCTGATTACACTTCACTTATAAAGGAAAAGATGTGAATTATATATTTCCCACAAAAACTATGGTTATGGATTTAGCAGACGCCTTTGTCCAAAGCGACACATGAATACAAACAACATAATAATATTTAAAATTGAACAGGGAACAGATTAGAATGTAGGTCAAATATAATAAGGAGAATAGTTATAATACACAATAATATCAATTTAATCAATAGCCTAATAAAAAGCAATGGAAAAAAAGGGAAAAGGCAATAATAAAACAATAATGTCCATTCAATCAATAATATAAAAACAATGACATGCTAAGACTACATTAAGGAGAATATCAATAATAAACAATAATGTCAAATTAAATAACAGCTCAATTGAAATAAAACAACATTATACAAACCATAACACATAAGTGCTTAAACAACTAAGTATATGTTGAATAGGAATGTCTTTAGACCCCTCTTAAACGACCCAAAACTACCACAGAAACGGAGAGCACTCTGGGCAATTCATTCCACCAACATGGAACCACTGAAGAAAAGAGTCTGGAATTAGACCCAGTTTTCATGACTGATTATATATAAAAGCTAACTTGGGCAAAAGAAACATGTTAATTTGTGGAACAAATTTAGGCTAGTTTTGAATTAACATTTATTTAACTACATGATTTATTTATGTATAGATTTATCTATCCATTTATCTATTTATACATTTATTTTCAAATCAAACTATACCACCGGTATTGCAGGCCCATGAGTAGATTTTAGCACTTTAGGACTTGAAATGCTATAAAAAAAGTCCCTCGGTGTGAATACCAATCTGCCCACTCTTTGTGACTCACCGATGTTACTAGTGAAACTAGTTAGTAATTGTTTGGTAATAGTTTACTATTGTTTCTTATCAGAGTATCGATTTGTCTTAGTAGATAAACTGCAAAGTAAATTCCATTGTATTCAAACTCCATTGTAATGAAGGCCCTTTCCCTCCTGGACCTGTAGTCATGTGGAACCTCAACCTGTAACCTGAGGCTTGCAGTGGCTATGGAAGTGAGTATATAATGAAGAAAGGTGACGTGCTATTTTATGACATATTTGAATTCAAGTTCATCACATATTGCTAAACAGCTCAAGTGTAATGGAGGTGCAGATGACAGACTGAATGATGGCTGAGTAAAAAGTGGTCAGCAGCTCCTTAGGCAGATTAAACTTACTTAGCTGTCGCAGGAAGTATAACCTCTTCTGGGCCTTTTTGTGGACAGAGTCAATGTGGGGAGACCACTTTAGCTCCTGTGAAATGGTAGTTCCCAGGAACGTAAAGGAATCCACAGTGGACACTGTGTCGTTCTAGATGGTGAGGGGGGAGAGTGGGGGGGGGGGGGGACTTCTCCTAAAGTCCACTGTCATCTCCACGGTCTTCTTGGGGTTTAACTCCAGCTGGTTCTGACTGGACCATTGAACCAGCTGTTCCACCTCCTGTCTGTAAGCAGACTCGTCACCATCCTGGATCAAACCCATGATGGTGGTGTCATCTGCAAACTTTAGGAGTTTCACACATAGGTTCTCTGAGGTACAGTCATTAGTGTAGAGGGAGATGAGCAGCGGGGAGAGGACATACCCCTGGGGGGCGCCAGTGCTGGTGGACCGGATTTTGAATTGGATGAGATGCTCCCCAGTCTGACATGCTGCTGCCTGTCAATCAGGAAGCTGATGATCCACTGACAGGTGGTGGCAGGCACTGAGAACTGGGTGAGCTTCTAATGTAGGAGTTCAGGAATGATGGTGTTAAATGCCAAGCTTAAGTCCACAAACAAGATCCTGGCATATGTCCCTGGGGAGTCAAGGTGGTGCAGGATGTATTGCAGTCCCATACTGATGGTATCATCCGCCAACCTGTTCGCCCTGTAGACTGCAGGGAGTCCATCAGGGGTCCTGTTATGTCCTTCAGGTGGCTCAACACCAGTCTTTCAAAAGGTTTCATGACCACAGACATCAGGGCAACGTCAGGGCCTGTAGTCGTTTAACCCTGTGATGGAGTGTGTTTTGGGGAATGGGATGCTGTCTCTGACAAAATTAATCATAATAACATAATAACTAAAACAACACATCTAATGGTGGCCTAGGACTGGAACCCAAGCCACACATTTTTTGTGTTTTTCTGGTTGTATTCTCACAAAGTGAATGAGAAATAAATATATGCGGTCATTATAGCATTGCTGAGAAAACAAATATAATGGTGGCATACTACTTTTGCACAACACTACTGTAGACAGGGAGAGAGAATGATTATAGGGTTTCAGTTTTTGCTGATAAAAATGAAGTAGAAATAAACTTGTGAGTCATTCTGTCAAGATGGAGCTCTCAGCGGATGTACTTGGACTCTGACTGATCCCCACTTCCCTACCTCTGACTTGCAAGGCCTGCAATAAGGGGGCTGTAGCTTAGCCAGAAGGGGAAACAAAAGTAATGACTGTGGCTGATTCGACCTCTCATATAACCTGTGATAGAATCACTCAATTTAAGGAACTTCACTTCAGGGTTTCACAGTCAGTGTGGTTTATTGCTCAGCCAATATGCAAATCAATTGAGTTTTTTTGAAAAAACAAACAAACCAGGACCATAGCTCAAAACAACTGACAAAACAATTGGTTTCCCCAAATGTAACACAAAATATCACCAAAATGCTGCGGTAAGTGAATACTGTCAAACTGACATGGTCAAAAGTCTTGTCACCCTTCACAAAAAGTGTCTTTTGCACTGATTAAAGCACACTTTTCATTGTTAAAATCCAGTGGTAAGTTTATGGCAGGGATGGGTAGTATTTCTGATACTTGTATTTAAAATATGTATTTCAAATAAAAAATAATATTTTGAAATTTGTATTTTATTGGGTTGAAGAAAATGGTTCTGTAATTTGTATCAAAATACTTTATTGGTGTGTATTTTTGTATTTTAAAAATACTGCAAAATACTCTCTATGTGATAACGTCATAAAAGCACAAAATGATGCAAGGAGCCTCTAATTGGTGCTGGCTTATAGCACTGCTATTTTAGCCCACAATCAGTCAGATCCGACAAACATTTAAATCTGGTCTGTCCGATTTCTTGTGGTTGTGGTTAATTGAAAGCACTGTCAGTCAGTTTTGATTAAAGCATTAGCTAAATCAGTGGTTCGTAAACTTTTTGAACTGGCAACCCCCCAAAAAACACTGGCCAAGTCTCGCGACCCCTGTCTCCAACTGGCAAAATGTGTTTTTACTTTGGGAAATGTTGCGGATGTGGAAATTGTCTTCTCTCATAGGTAGGCTATGTACACCAAAGGCATTATGTCAATGGCTTCTTTTGACAATCTGATTTATTATTTTCCAAAGGATAACTAACAGGCGCTCCTGTGGGGGAAAAGGGCTGCATGGTGTTCTGTCACTGGTAAGCTTATACAGCATCTTTAAGTTTGTGTAAACATCTACTTTCGAAGGAACATTATGGAAACACTGTGAATTGGATGCCTAGGCCGACATCTACTGAATATCCTAGTCTTTTAACATGTTGGTCTAAAAACCATTTCACGACCCCCAGTTTATTAAGAACCACTCAGCTAAATGACTAAATTTAAATGTAAATTCTTGAATGATTAACTTGCATATGGTATACTATTATAGGCAACCAATCCTATTGCCTCTGTGCTAATCTTTAACAGGGAAAAAATGACAGATATCTCAATGAACCACAATGACATCAATAGATTGTAAAATGTTGAGTGTGTTTGAATTCCCTTCTTTGTAGCATCCCTTTCTGCATTCCACAGTGGGGAGAAGCTCACCTTGTCTAAGTAACAACTTGATTTCCTTATTAGCTGCATACTTGAGGTTGGAGATATTTAGGTATCAAGTTTCTCACATACTGGAACTTCAAGAAACATAGCCTTATGATTTTCTTAGTTCTGCACTGGACTTGAATTAGGAACCTCGGCACAGATACACAATTATGATTTTGGCCTATTGATTATAATGTGGTTAATTGAAAGTGCTGTCAGTCGCTTTGGATAAGCATTAGCTAAATGGCTAAATGTAAATTCTTGAATTATAATTAATTCTGATCACACTACATGAACTTGCATACGGTATACAATTTGGTATCACAGGGGCCAAATTGTATACATTGTTTTTTACTATAGTTTCAAAATACAAAAATACAGTATTTTATTTTGATACATAATATGGTTACTGTATTTTGTATTGTAATATATATATATATATATATATATATATATATGGTTACTGTATTTTGAATGTATCAAACTCATTTCGAGTTTGATACATTCGAAATGAGGGTATTAGGTATTTTATTTTGAAATACATCCTGATGTATTTTTGCCCATCCCTGGGTCAGACGTCAGCTGTGAAAGCATTCCTGAGAAATATCAGCCCATTTCTAATGGACAATAGACTCAAGTTTACTCACCTTACATTTCTATTGATGTCTATGGACAGTATGATTTTTTCTCCAAGGATGTCCAAATATTTGAATGATTGTACCCTTTTATATGCAGCTGATTATCAGTACTAGAGGAAGCAATATAGGCCTAGCATCACCTGGCCATGGCCAGGCTTCACTTTAAACATGGTGCACCTTTCAGAGTAAGACTTGTCAGGGACTTTACTGAGGATATACTTTAAGTATACTATCATGAACTAAAACATGTGCTAGAACTATGTAACTAGTATCTTCACTTATAATTATTAAAATATAGTAGGCTACATACCACAAGTAAGCCTTCATTTATACTAGTTAATTTACCACACAAAGTAAACTTGGGAATTACAGGCTACTTCAACTGCAAGTTTACTTAATAAAAGGAACTTTAAGTATCATTATTTGTAAGGGTACAGAAAGTAACAGTGGAAACATCACTGTCAATGGAAAAAAGCCACACTCACTAATTCGTCATCATAACAGTTGACACATTTAAATGCTCTGTAGTGCTTTAGTAGACCTACTTCTGCATTTGCCTAGTGGGTGAATAGCAGCTAAGAGGTGCGCCTGCTTAAAACGCAGTACTCAAGAAACAGGGAAAGTTTTACATTTCAAGACCCCTGGCCCTGTGACACTGAAGCGAGCAGGGAATTTCCCCAGTGCTCAAAATAGCGACAAACGGTGAAACAGGCTTAGCTTATTCAGAGATTCAACAGCACCCAAGGGTATTGAGTAGGCCTACATATCGCTTGACATGAAGAAAACACTGTTGTGTAAACACTCCCTGGTTTAAACCATTAAAATTTGAAGAGAATTCTTATCAGAGGTGGTGGAAAACCATAATTATTAGGCTACACAATAATGGAATGGAAGACCTGAATGTTTTCAAAAAAGAAAAGAAAAAAGAAATAAAGTATTTAGAAATGTGATACAAGAATAGGCCTGTCATCTTATCTCGTACAAGCGTTATTGTATGCATTGTGTACATTCTCTCAATCAGGCTACGAAGAGATTCGGCGTAATTATTAGCCAGGTTTCTTGCCGTGTAGAATACTTGCGCTCGGTTCTTGTAAAGACACGAAATGAAAGGAAAGCACTGAGCAATCACAAAACGACAGGACAAGGGGATTTCGGTTTGTGAGCAGCCAATGAAATTGCACGTAAACAGATTGTGTCACTTGCCACGCGTGCAGCAGCAGGGGATGTCCGAGTCAGCACCACCCCAACCCAAAACAAGTCGCTCTGCGAAGCGGTGTAAATGTAAGTCTGTAGAGCTAAGCAGTGGTGTGTGCTCTGCATGGTATTAATTTGAGGATCCGAAGAATGGATAATCTTCTTCACCAGTTGCCACAGATTGAAGAGGGAGATATTCTGAATTTGACTCTGACAGCGACTAGCGCAGAAGCTTCCCTGCGGGGCCGATACAAGGGCACAGGGCGGCTTGTAGCGGTGAAACTATTGCCAAGTCATTCTACATCTCAAAGGTAAAAAGCTCCCTATGTGACAACATTACAAGATTGTACTGTTTTTACTGTACTGTGTTATGAGATCATTTAAAAAAAAAAATAGACTGAGATTTTCCCCCTTGCGCATTGAATAAACGCTATTTCAGAAAAAAAGTGGCTGGGGGAGACCGGGGCTGGTTGGAACACTTTTCACTCTCGGCTATATTTCTCCGTCTTACAATGCGTTGAAATTGTCAAATTGTGATTAACTGAAAGCTTGGGATCTCAGCTACACAATGTATACATTCAATGTCAACAAATTATCCCTTGTTTTGAGTTATATATGATTAAAGTGGTGTTGTGCACGTGTGCCAACCTGCCCCATGCACGGGGTTGGTTGGAACACCTATGTTATAGTCCTTTGCAGTACCCCTTTTGCTTTTGTTTGAAGTGCTCATCTAGATCACTGCCTGTAGGGCTTTGCTGATGTCTTCCTGTGTGGTTTTCTTCAGTAGGGCCGACCGTCAAGACCAATTTGGTCCCTACCGATTTTTTTTTACTTCAAATGTTTAAAAATGTCTGAAATGCTTCCAAATGTAAAACTATGTTCAGTAATTACAATAACAATGCTAAAATAAAGATTGATGATGTTTTTATGTGTAAAATACAAAGTTTATAGATTTGTCACAAAATAGCCATAGTATGTGCCAACCAACCCCAAAATCAGTGTGCCAACCTGCTCCGCCCACATTAGGTCAAACTTTTTTGCACAAATGCTGTTAGCCTGCTAATATCAGTCACCTCAGGTTTTCAAACTTCATTTTAAGATATAGATGAGTCCCCTAGCAATCAATTAATGAATATTTTTTTATATATCCCTAACTATTACCCTTCTAGGATGTATTTAGTGGGAGGTGCATATTCTAAGTTTTGACACTACAAAATTAAAATGTTGTTCTCACCTGGGTTAATGACCTGGAGACCAGTTACATATGTGAGTTTACTCTACTCAATAAGGCCGTCAGTTTAGTGTTGGAATTTTGTTGCAGCTCCCTCTAGTAGCCTGGATATTAACAGTGTTTCAACCTGCCCCTGTTCCAACCAGCCCCGGTCTCCCCTATTTCTTCGATTTATTTAGAATACAGCTAAATAACACAACCATTTCCCCACATGAATATAGGCCTTGATGTTACACTGCTGCGCCACCGCCAGTTTTCATACTGAGATGATAGTTTAGTCTGAGAGTTATCATAATGGTATTTCCATACAGGGATTGTCTGATAAAGCTTTGGGAGTAACGAGTTAGAAGCTGTAATGTTTTTTATAGTCTTTGTTTGTAAACATGCACAATTTCACTTATTGTCAGTGGTGGTGAGAGGGTGAGGAACACCTTACAACCACACCAGGTGAAGGCTGAGAGACTTTTGGTTCCGCTTGGTGTGTATCGGACGCGTTTCTTCTCTGGTCTGGTGTCGGAATGGATGACAGAGGGATCACTGCATTCACTCCTACATGAGGTATGCACAGCTTGGCACTGTTCTGGCTTCATGATGACATCTTCCTTTTCTAAAGATAATCTAGCCAAGTGTGTCTTACAGAAGGGAGAACAATGTTATTTTTACCCAAGTTCTTTGTGAAATACCCTCTTGAGATGCTTTTATTTTTAAATGGTTTATTCAAGAACATCCATTGCAAGTCAGGCCCACTGCCATATAATACATTTACAGAATACAGAAAACCCCCATAGGGTGTGTCAAACCAAGCAATATGCTGCTATGCCAATGTTTCAGTGTTGTGTGCAGCAGAGCTGTGTGTAACAAAGCACCTGAGAAAACCTCCAGTTCACATATCATGCATACCAAAGCGATGAATTTCTGAAACTCTTTCTCTTTCTCTCTCTCTCCCTCCTCCCTCCCTCTGTGTGTGTGTGTTTCAGACAAAGCTGTACCCTGAATTCCCCGTCTGCCTCCGCTTGCGCCTGCTCTGTGACATTGCAGAGGGCCTGTCTCACCTTCACTCGATCCCTCTTCCTCACCTGGCCCTCAGAGCCACGCACGTTCTCCTGGACCAGCAATACCGCGCCAAGGTATTCATCCAGACAGCTGTCCAAGACAAGAGCAGAGTGGGATCTGAAGAGCTTTCAAAGGCAAAACATGCCTTTTATATATGGTTATGATTAACTCTGGGTTTAATTTTAAGACAGAGTTGGAACCGAGGTGTATTTGAAAAGTTTTCAAAGGCAAAACATGATTAACTCTGAGTTGGATTTTAAGACAGAGTTGGAACACAGAGTTGGATTTAAAGAACTTTCAAAGGCAAAACATGTCTAATATACGGTTCTGTTTAACTCTGCTTGGTTGTCTTGTGTGGTTATTTTCCCAGTTATGCGATTGGGGGCTGCCAGAGTCCTACCCCTCTCAAAGGGTCAGGCCCTGCTACAGAAACCTGGCCTACTTCTCACCAGAAGCATTGCATGGGAGTGGGCGTTCAGTGAAGACGGACATGTACAGGTGAGCTAGCGCACGTTAGCGCACTATTTTATCACCCGATGCACTTCCTCTTCTGTGGGAACAAATTTGATAAGACAGATGATTTATGCAAAGCTGCCTTAGCCCCAATATTTCAAGTATACATACAAGTTAATAAATAGCAATGCCCTACTGTGTCCTACTTTGTATTAGGCATTTGGCATATCTAATGTATTTTATAATGTTTATGTTTCCGTTAATGACTTCAAGGACAGTTTATCAAAGCTAATTTGATATCACAGAGAGCGTATTTACACAGTGGAGTTTAGCAATGGGTATATCTCAAGCAACACTGTGTTCCCCTTCTAGTTTTGGCGTCCTTCTTTGGGAAACATTAAACAGACAACACGCTTCTGAAGGTATGCAGGCTTATCAAGCCTTATCTCTTTATGTGCACAGCACAGGTATGTGTGTCCCATATGTGTTTCTTAACATGTCACTGTGGTATATAAAGGCTGTTTTTATCTCATTTCAATACAGTACTCGCTCAACAGTATAGCACATGATACATGAGTTAAAGATGCTTGGTGTGTCTTTACTCATTTCAGATTTGGTACAGCAGCAGTTAATATTGCATGGTGTAGAGCAAAGCTTGGAGCAGGGATCAGAAAGCAGTTTGTTGCCGTCAGATACACCCCATCTCCATGCCCTCACTGAGCTTGCTTTGAGTTGCTGGAACAGTGACCCCGAGAGACGTCCATCTGCGGAAGGTCAGCAGGAAGTATATTGGGTTTGGTTTGGTTGGGTTTTATTATGTTGACCTTTATCTTTATATCCTTTCAACGGCATAAACAAACATGTGCATTCCTAAGGGATATCCGGTGGTACAGAAAACAACATTGAGCTAATGGTAACTTGGGGACAAAAAAAGTTTTAAAATCGACATTACGCTGAAGTCTGATTCATTTTAATTTCATAAGTATTTGCGTTGGTTTTGAACGTTTCAACAGGAAACCCTCTAGGAACAGTCTGAAAGGGTTTATATGACTTCCACACCTGTTGTTTCGTTGTTATCTGCAGAGTTATTTTAAATCCTTTCTTCTGTCTTTGTGTTTGTGTTTAGACTGTATTGGGGTTCTGAGAACGGCCTTGCTGTCCTTTGACCCCATGGCCCCAGGCAAAGCTGCTCTCCACTTGAAGGAGATTAAGGTGCTTATGATATGTTATAATACTCACAACTGCATTACACAAAATTGTCAAAGTGGTGCGCGCATCACGCAGTGCAATATGAGAAATTATGTAGAAGTCCGCACACTGTGGATCCCTTTCAGTGCAAATTTAAAGAGAGTCCCAAAAACAGTGACGTATCCAGCCTTTGGGAATCTCATTAAAATTGCACTAAAAGGGAGCTACATTGTGCAGACTACACACTTTCTCACAACTGCATTACAACAACAAACTTGTTTGACAGGTGTTGCTATGCAGTCTGCCTGTCATGAACCACTAATTTATTTATATACCTGTCTTTTTTTCTTGCCTGAGAAGTCAGACATGCCTAGCATGCCTGGTTTTGTTTTTTTGTTTCACCAGTAAGAGTTCTCTAGGACAGTTCTCTGATAAATTGCATGTTGTTCTTTACTATGACCAGGAGAGGGCACTGCTGAGCTGTCAAGACTCACCAGCCTGGGAAATTCCCATTGAGCTGAACAATCTTGAGGTAAAACAGCAACTGCTGCCAGTGTTTAGTGAAACAGATTCAGTAATATTTTCTTCTCGAGATTAGACTTATATTCAAACCTAAAATCCATAAAAGATGAATGATGTCATTAAACTTAGAATACCATTGTGTTTGCTCTAAAGAACTCTGCTGACTACAAGTTCATGCATTCCAAAACGCTGCCCATGGATATCCCACGGCCTCCCTCACAGACTCCTACATCGTCTGGAAGTAGCCCCAGCAAAGGCTCTCCTCTTCCCTCACCACCCAGGAATGGCCAACACAGGCGAGGCTGCTTCGGCAAGTGCTTTGTTTTATTTCCTTATTAAGAACTCAGAGCTGCCCTGTTACATGGCTTTTGGGTTTGTTTGAGTCATAGCTTGGCACATAAAGGAGTGATTTTTCACGTAGATCTCCGCTTCTCAAGGTCACCAAACACTGTCTGTACAAAAAAAACCTGAAAATAATCAGTTTACCTAGCTTGAGTTGCTGCAGCCTGGCAGCTACAGTGCTTCACTCTGGGGGCATGGAGTGTAGCACCGTAGCTGCCTGGAAGCTCTAACTGTTGGCTGTAGCAACTCAAGCTAGGTAAAACCGATTGTTTTCGTTTTTTTCTTACAGACAGTACTCGGTGACTTCAAGAAAAAGAGATCTATGTAAAATATTCCACCGGACTTCTCCTTTAAGAAGTTGTATGAAGATAAGATGACTTTTAAAAAGACCAATATTAGGTATAATTTCTTTTTTATGATCCAAGATGAGACAAAACAATTCCTAATACTTCACTGCTGATAGGGAAGTGTAAGAGAAGTGCTATCTTGTGCAAACCACAAGCCTGTCCTTGAGTCAAACAGCTGCCTGCAAGCCCAGCAAAAGTTCAGCCAAACCAAGTTTGTGTTATTAGTCATTCTCACATTTGAATAGTTTATCGCCAACCCTGATGCATTTCAGTCAGGTCATAGTTCCATCGCCTTGCGTTCAGTTCATAGCAATTACACTTACACACAATATTGTATTTGCCCTCCATTTGACAACTACAGTCAGAGTGAGTATCTCTTAAGAGGATAGCAAGGACGTTACCAATTCCTTAAAGTCTCAGCAGGTGTACCTTTTAATTTCATGCATGATGTGGTTGGGGTAGACATCTCCATTGCATTTTCGTAATGATCCTAACTGGATGTTATTGCTTACAAAAATATAAGAAAATACAATTAGTATGCAGAGTAAAGACATATTGACATGTTTGTCTGAGGTAGATCTCTTGGTATCGTTACTAAATGGATTTGGAGGGAAACTGGCAGACTGTTGTGCAGAGAGTGCTGCTGTCACCAGGATGAATGTGGAAGTCTGTGTTGTGCGCTGAATGTCTCTGGTGCTCCTCTTTACCGTTATAGATCTTACTGTCCTGCTTGTGTTGTTGAAACTGCGGAAAAGATTTGGTATGTCCTCTGAGAACAAAAATAACTTCTCAAGTCCTTGAATACATAAGGACCTTATTCATTCAGTCTGTAAACAATTGATAGTGCTAGCTGGTTTTCTGTTGCGAAGAAAAAAACATGCTGTACGTAAATTACTCCGTGATTTCTCCGTCTATTAGACCTGACGATATGTGAAGGCCCAAGTGCAAGTTTGATTTGTTAGGTAAGATATTGAGCGGTTTGTTTTGTGATTACAGTGTAATGAAGTTACGTGTATGGAAGTACATTTCTAATGAAGTTGCTTTCATTCTCTCTCTAGGTGGGAAGAACCAGACCTCACCGTGCTCAGAATCTCCCAAGGCCAGAGTCCAGTTGACTGGCAGAGCTTTGACAGTATCTCCCCCTCCTAAGAGCCCCTCTCCACCCAGCTCCAACTCCAGCCCCAGCTCCAACTCCAGTTCCAGCTCCACTCCCATGGCACCTTCCCATGCCCAGGCCAGATCTAAGAACCCGGGTGAGTCTCCAGCTCATGCCTGGAAATGACTGCTGCTACCATTCTTTGCTAACTCTTTATATTATATTTAAGGAACAACAACATAGGTAATAATTATGAAGCACCTCACACATATTCTTTTATTCATGATCCCATATTCATGGTTGTTTGGTCGCCTGGTCATCTTACAATGTGCCAGGCTAATCCGTGACGAAAGTTTGTTTTTAATGGAAGTTCCCATTCCAAACTCTCAGGCCCAGGTCAAGTCTTATTACAAGTCAGGGAATACCATCCTGCCTGTGATTTGATACTCAATGCTCAGTCGGGATCGGAGAAACTTGTTCACACACTCCATTGCTTTATTTCTGCGAAAAACAACAAAAAAAGTGTGAGGGGTTACAAACACAGTGGCAGGCCCCTGGTGGGCCTGTGTGTGTGGCCCTGGCCTTGTGTGGAGTGCGGCGCTTGTGCATCGTAAGCAGTTCTGTCGGGCAGCCCTCGCTCCCTCTCTCCCCCTGGCTTCCTGCTCAGCCATGTCTCCGCAGCCTTATCAGGGCCCATTGCGCTTCCTCCCCCGGGAGAGTGTTTGTTTCTCTCCAAACTTCTCCAGCTGAGCCTCCATTTTTTTCCGCATGAAACAGAAAACAGATTGTATGAGAGTTGTAAGTCTGAGTGCCCACATCTAGCATGATTAATTGAATCTTTGCTTCATAAACCACATATACCCACTAGATATGACCCTGCATGCGCTGTGTTAAATCACACACCTTACCATGAAACGTAACAAGGTGATGAAAGTGTGATAATGTCACAATGCAGAGAGCACAGTAAATGGATGGTGTAAACCCAGATGAGTTGCAGTAGTATTTAGGAATATGTGTCCCATAGGTCGTTTGTGAGTAGGTGTCAGCAAGTTTGTCTTAGTACCTCCACTGAACTTTTACCTTTGACCTTTCTCTCCTGCTCCCAGGCCTGCCAAGCTCGTCTCCCCTGCGCCGTGTGAGCTGCTGTGGCCTGCTGCTGGAGCGGCGTGAGCTCATTGTCAGGTGGATGACGGAGGGGCGCCTCAACCACCTGCTGGACGTGCTTCGCTCTCGCCAGGCCCTGAGCTACGAGGCCTACGAGATCATCACCGCCGCGGTCACTCTGGCGGCCCGCACGCGCTGCATGCTCGACACCTGCTGCTGCCTCGGGGAGAGGGTCGCCGCCCTGGTGGCGGTCACGCTCGGGCTGGTTTCTGCCACCTCCACCACCATTGCCACCAGAGACAGAACTCAACTGGCTCACTGAATCAGACATTTTGGGAGTGCTGATGACAGAGAGGCCAAATTGATGTGGAAAAATGAAGATGACAAAAAAGGAAAAGATCCATCTTTTGCCCTTCCTGCTTTTGACTGTGTTACATTAGGAAGCCATAAGGAAAGAGTGATCTTGAACTTCTTCCACTTATTTTGAAGGGTCACTATAAGGACTCTTAATAACTGTATGTATTTACACATGGATTTCTTGCTTAGTTCTCATATAAAAAACTTCCAAGTGTGTATAAACACCAGAGTGTGTTAAGCACAAACACTGAATGGACAGAAAGAGGACTTTGAGGACTGAGGAGCTGAACTAGCTAACTATTTTATCTTATCAGAACAGAACAGAAACACAGGCACTTAAACACGACTGATGGGTGTGCCAATGATACTGACAAAATGTGAACCTGATAACATTTGTTGTTATGTTCCATGCCACCTACCGGTATATACACCATACACTTAAAACCAATGTGGAGACATTGTGGAAGTATTTAATCAGTGAAGGTGTGAAAGCTATTATCCTAATGAAGATGAAGGACACTCTCAGAACAGACGAAACCAAAGACTTTTGAAGCTTATAAGTCTGTCTGTCAGATTGTCTTATGTGAGTGATGTGTCACTTGCTATCACCTGATTAACTTTATCAGGTGATGTGGATGCCCCACATAGAAACAAAGTGTATTTAATGGCTCTTGTAGGTTTGGTGAAAGACTTATCTATCTGTAGTTTTTATAAAACATATATATTTGCTTTGCATGCTTTCCAGTTTCCTTTTCTGTTTTAAATGCATTTTATCTTTTTGTGTTAATTGTTTTTCATGATTTTCAAAAGGATGAAATAATATCAGTGATCTAAACTTTAAATCTAAACTTTGTTTTTCTGTACTGAGAGAACAAATCTACACCTTTTGCTGGGGAAATGTTCATTGTAGAAATGTATGCACCTTACAGAATTATACATCCAAACTGATTTTAATGTTGTGTTTACTTTGCATTGTGCCATTAAGCACCGTTTTAATATGGATATATCTGTTTTATGTGGTCCTTTATGTACGGTTTTCCACATGCTTGTGCTGAGTGGGGACTATGTGCTGATGTACTGCTGTATCTTGTAACAAGAGACTGGGTCAAATATATTTTATCCAAAATTCCATTTCAGTGCAATTCAGTGTTCTCAAATGTTTCTTATTTTTTTCCTGAGAGCTTTGAAAATTCTGTTTTTGTTAATTAAGTTGAAATTATAATATTTCATGTAATGCAATGTATGCACCTTACAGAATTATACATCCAAACTGATTTTAATGTTGTGTTTACTTTGCATTGTGCCATTAAGCACCGTTTTAATATGGATATATCTGTTTTATGTGGTCCTTTATGTACGGTTTTCCACATGCTTGTGCTGAGTGGGGACTATGTGCTGATGTACTGCTGTATCTTGTAACAAGAGACTGGGTCAAATATATTTTATCCAAAATTCCATTTCAGTGCAATTCAGTGTTCTCAAATGTTTCTTATTTTTTTCCTGAGAGCTTTGAAAATTCTGTTTTTGTTAATTAAGTTGAAATTATAATATTTCATGTAATGCAATGTATGCACCTTACAGAATTATACATCCAAACTGATTTTAATGTTGTGTTTACTTTGCATTGTGCCATTAAGCACCGTTTTAATATGGATATATCTGTTTTATGTGGTCCTTTATGTACGGTTTTCCACATGCTTGTGCTGAGTGGGGACTGTGTGCTGATGTACTGCTGTATCTTGTAACAAGAGACTGGGTCAAATATATTTTATCCAAAATTCCATTTCAGTGCAATTCAGTGTTCTCAAATGTTTCTTATTTTTTTCCTGAGAGCTTTGAAAATTCTGTTTTTGTTAATTAAGTTGAAATTATAATATTTCATGTAATGCAATATTATAAGTTGTAGTGTCATGGTTATAGATTTATTTTGTAATACATTTGGATTTATCTTGCTGGCTCAGTCTGGGCCCCAACTGCATATTTTCTACCAAAAGCTACAGTAGTCCTCTTGCATACCGTTGTCTTCTCACAGCGTGTGTCTAATTGCATGAGCCTGTAGCTAAACTAGACCTATGCTTCCCCTCTCTGGGGCAATAGGTGCCTCCATGAGATTCTCCATACCTCCTCCCTGAAATCATTTTCTAACTTTCTATCTCCAACTTATGTAGACACAGAGACAATTAACATTAGTTCATCCTCTTCATTATAGCCTCTTTTCCCTCTAAGAGTTTATCTCATCCAAAATACAGGTTAGATGTGATTAACATGTGATTCTGACAATGGATTGGATTCATACAAAAGGAAAAAAATTATATTATATATTATATTATATTATATTGCTAGGGTATACGCTTGGACAAAATTCCGAATACCAGCTGTATACCATCTTACATATCAGCACACTTTAGTGGGTTGCCATTGGTGCTCGTTCCCAATACATTTTGCTCATGTGGGGCAAAGCTCCGCCTATGGGTGGAGTTCAAGGCAATATAGCCAGACAAACACAGGTAGTTTAATGTCATGCGCGTGCAATAGATTCCCAGATTGTACAAGGTTCCATACGTGGTCTACTGCATTAAAAATAAAAGAAGTGACAGTGTTTGTGCTTTGGCAATTTCTTCACGTGATTATTGCCGGTGTCACGTGACATTCTAGCTTCAGTGTTGCGGTTGCGGGTGATGGCTTGGTGATGCTCCCGATAAACTAGCCTACATCCTGGGACCAGTCTAGAGAGAAAATCGTGCTATACCAAGGTAAGGTGGTTTCTGAAAATATTTTGTTTCATTCAACATTTTTAACCAAATACAGGCGACAATCTTGTCTAGCAATGGATACCTGGTAGCCTACAGATAGTCCTACCAAATTGATCAGACAACTGCAAGGCTCTTCCAAGTTCATCATCCTAAAGCAAGATCTCATTTTAGCGTATTAATTGCACAGCTTCCATTATGTATGTCCTGTGTCTAATGCGCTGAAAATTGTCTGTTGAGTTAAAAAAAAAAAAAAACATTTAGGTAAATGAGGCCACAGTCTGATTCAGTAGCCTATAGTGGTGGTAGAGGCTATGTTAAGGCTTCAGTTGACTACTTGTCGTAGCTGCATTTAACTTCAAACTGCGCAGTCTGGAAAGGTTGGGTTACCTGTGCTTATTTAATATGGCTTTGGTTAATTTCCATCGTCTTGGATGATGGACCGTGTGTTTGATAACTTGCGTGAACAAGCTTTGTTCTGCGCTGTAGCGTCGCTGTTTCTCAGCTGACTGACTCACGGAGTATCCTTGTTTTGTTCCTTTACGATTAGAGGAGGAGGAGGGGGCTGACTGACTCACTGATGGCTTACCGAAACTTGACTTTCCAAACACAATAAAGTAGTTCAATCGCATATCTATCTGTTATAAGACGGGTTAAAATTGTCATCTGTGGTTTGAGCAAGGTCAGGGAACTCTAAAAGAACGGTTATCTCCGTGTTATTTTTCGTTCGGAAGTAAGTTGGACGCGTTGTCGTTTCCTTTGTTTGTGTTTCTGTTATGGTTAAGGTTCTGTCTGGTGCACATCACATTATATGACAACTATGTTTGCCACGATAGGCTATATTGGTGTCTTATGTCAACTTTTAAGTCACTCTCAAACTTGTTGGCCAAATGGCCCTACTTAGTTTGAAGTTCAACCAGTGCTTAGATGCAGGGGGCGTCGTTAGTGGAAACCGTCGCTACATTGAATACATAGATGCATGCTACAATGTATTACAAATGTTGCAATACATTGTTTTTTTGGGAATGAAGTGCCTTAGTTATCGTTGCCTCAATGATAGTGTACGCCTAAACTTCTGACCATCCAGCTGCAATGATTCCTAGCATACAGATCAACAGGAAGAGCCTATAATACAAAACAGTTTAGATTAGATGACATTAGATACATTTATTCATCCACAGGGAAATACGCGTCCAGTAGCATGATCTAGACCTAGAGAAGCACGCATCAAGAAAAACACCCAAACATAACAAAAGTGCAGCCTGTATACCGGAGCTCTACAGAGAACTGCTTATTAAGCTACAAGTCATGGTGACAGGTTTTACAGAAACAGGTCTCTGTTCTTTATTCATTGATGGTTAATGTGCCTTCTGTGATGTTAGTATCCTGGTTGAAAAAAACAAAATAGCGCCAAACTCTATGCAATTGAGGAGTATTTTCTCTATTAGAACAAAATGAAACAAAATTAAACATTTATGAGAACTGCCTTGGATGATCATTCTGTCCATAGCACATTTGACACATGACTAACACATGGCACGATGTGCCACAAACTGACTTCACACCCAAGTGAACACATTAGACATAAGTTGAGATGTCGCATGATGCCGAGTAGAGAGCTTAGCATAGAAAAGCTTGGACAAGTGGTATGCATGATTTTGTTTATTTGAAAGATCTCTTAATTGCCCCTTGGCCCCTTGGCCAAAAACTTTATCGTCCTTGAAGGTTTTTTAATATTCACTGAGTGACTTGGAATGAAGTAGCTTGAATTAGACTTTAGAAGCATTCAAAGAGACCTGCATCTCTGACAGGCAGTGACTATGAAACTAGGGCATTGCTATTATGACATCTAATGCAAGTGAACACTACCAAGAACTTTTACCATCAGTCACAACAGCTTTAAATGAAGCAGCGCACACTCTCTAATCTCACAATTCCTCTCTCCTCTTCTCTGCCCTCTCCTGTTTGTCCTTGTGTTCTGTGAATGTACTCTAGGTTGGACACTACCGACAAGTAGCTCCCACACCCCTCTCCTATTCCTTCCTTGTCGTTGGACTCCACACCCCAGCTCAACAGACAGGAATGGAGAACCAGGAGGAGTCGAGGAAGCTCAATGGGGGGCCTGGGTCAGCGGCTCAGGGCTCGGAGGACGCCGGTCAGCCCAAGCAGAGCATGCAGCTGAAGAAGGAGATCTCGCTGCTCAACGGCGTCAGCCTCATCGTGGGCAACATGATCGGCTCTGGCATCTTTGTGTCGCCCAAGGGCGTGCTCATCTACAGCGCCTCCTATGGGCTGTCGCTGGTCATCTGGGCCATCGGCGGCATCTTCTCCGTGTTCGGGGCACTGTGCTACGCGGAGCTGGGCACCACCATCACCAAGTCAGGGGCCAGCTACGCCTACATCCTTGAGTCCTTTGGGGGCTTCATCGCCTTCATCCGCCTGTGGACGTCCCTGCTCATCATCGAGCCCACGGGTCAGGCGATTATCGCCATCACGTTCGCCAACTACCTCGTGCAACCTCTCTTCCCCACCTGCGAGCCGCCATACTCTGCTTCACGCCTCATCGCGGCCGCCTGCATCTGTGAGTTCACACTGGTGTGACAGTGACGTGGGAGAGCTCTCATGGTCCTGCATAGAAACACTGTTAAGAAGTTTTACTGCTTTAATTAGTGTCGGTCATGGAGATGATCATGTATATCATTTGTACTTTTTCATGTACATTATATAGACATTTTAGCATTTTTCACATCACATAAACACCACCACCACCACCAACAACAAAAGTACAGAATTAAATGATGGTTGTTGTATACCACCACCACCAACAACAAAAGTACAGAATTAAATTATGGTTGTTGTATAGGCTATACACTGCGCAAGCATTAAACGGAGTAAAAGCTTGTACGGGCACTAGGCGGCAGTTTTATATATCACATACTACTACTATTACTACTACTACTAGCACTGATGGAGCCATTGTTTATTTGTTTATCAGAAGTAATATTTATGAGGTGGGTTTAAGTCATATTCCAAAAATAAATTTGATTATTTGTATCACATAGCACAAATTGTCTTTTGGGAACAGCTGTAGATGAGAAGGGCAAAGAGCTCTCAGAGCCTGAGAATTGGGTTACCTCAACATAAACACAAGCACAGACTTGTATCCATCATTCCTCTCCCAATAATGGAAGTCGTTTGCGTAGTGGAAAGTCACTTAGGGTAGAATCCATCATTTTTACTCTTGTGGTTGCCTTGTCCACATCTAAATGGCCATACTGTTCTGGAGTTGTGTGGGAAATGGTCCAGCATCAGTGATGTTTTGTTCTTGTTTAGGCTTGCTGACATTCATCAACTCTGCCTACGTCAAGTGGGGCACCCGCGTACAGGATCTCTTCACCTATGCCAAAGTCCTGGCCCTCATAGTCATCATCATCACAGGGATTGTCAAACTGTGCCAAGGTGAGCTACTGACACAAAGTTTGTGTGTGTGTGTGTGTGTGACTTCACATTGTGGGTGCTTCTTCCTGAATTGAGTCAGCTGTTGAGGGAAGCCACAGGGTGCTGTTTTTTATGTGTTTTGAGTGCACAGCAATAATTGTGTGTATGTGTTACAGGAAACACAAAGAACTTTGAGGCCTCCTTCCAGGGTTCGTCCCTAGAGCCAGGGGACATCGCTCTGGCCTTATACTCTGCCCTCTTCTCCTACTCTGGGTGGGACACGCTTAACTTTGTTACCGAGGAGATCAAGAATCCTGAGAGGTATTTAGACATTATTTTAACAAACCATTACATTTTTGATGCAATTTGACTTTCAGAAGTTATGCACTGTATTTAATTCTCTCGAGATGGAGACATACAGTATTGTCAGTAGTTCAGGTCTTTGTAAACTTAATTGTAATTTGCAACAGACAGGCACACACAAGTCAAGTTTATTTATATAGCACATTTCAAGCACAGGGATCATTCAATGTGCTCTACATAAACAAAAGAAAAAAGTAATAGTAAATAAAAGAATGAATGGGCAATAGTTGAAATAGTTTAACAAGTAAGATCATAATAATTCAAAAGAAAACCTAAAAGCCAAAAAAAATTGTGGGTGGTGTATTGATGTCTGTGTGTAGAGCGCTTTGTGTTGCACTAAATAATAATATATAAATAAAAGTACTTACTTACTTTAGTTACTGCCTTGCACTGATGTATTTGACTGAGCTGTATCAGTTTGTGTGATCTAAAATCTCAGGAACTTGCCCTTGGCCATCGCCATCTCCATGCCCATTGTCACCATCATCTACATTCTGACCAACGTGGCATATTACGCCGTGCTGGACATGAGTGCCATCCTCGCCAGCGACGCTGTGGCCGTGGTGAGTTTTTAATAATCAATTTATTTATCAGTGCATCTGCCATTTAATTACCAAAATTATCAAAGTAATTGACAACTAATCGATTAAGTTTTGCTGCCCTACATCCATTTATTCATCAGTGTATCTGCAGAACCTAGAATGACCTTTGAACTAATGTGTGTCAACAACTCAAATAGTGTGGGAGGAATAACAAAAGTTTATTGTCCTCTGTGAGCTTAAATGAATGGCTGTAATTATGCTATGAAATGGTTAGTTCGTAAGAGTAAAGGAAGAGTACCAGTAGACCCATTAAGCAGCATAGTGGAAAATTACAGCACTGGATCACATGCCATGGTGGTTTGTTTGATGGTGTGTGAAAAAGTCTTAAGCTCGGTTGAGTCATCTCTGCATCATGTTCCTTTTCCACCAGACGTTTGCAGACCACACCCTTGGGGTCATGAGCTGGACCATCCCTATAGCTGTGGCTCTGTCCTGCTACGGAGGACTGAACGCCTCCATCATCGCCGCGTCCAGGTAAAAATGTGGACGTGAACACATTCAAGCCTTATCTGAGACCATGGTCACCAATCAAGGCCTGTGGCAGTATTGTCAATAGCTAACTTTGTGTTGATCCAAAGCCAGGCAAGTCAGTTGTGTACCAGAGCAACTTTGGAGCAAAGCCCTCATTAAGGTACTGTTAAGGAGAAGATCGTAAAACAAAAGTTGTTCAGTTAGACCCAAAACATCTGTATCTCTTTAAGAACGTAATTCATGTCTGTCTGAGAGCCCAAGTACGTATCAGACGAGGGGCTTCTGTCCTCAAGTTTGCGGTCTCATTTAGAGGTTGTTCTTGCTGTGTGCCATGCAGCCATAATAACTGTACCTGAAGCTGAAGACACACCCAAGGCCAGAGACTGGCACACCACTCCCATTACACCAGTGGTTTAATGCTGATGGGTATTCCTCTGTTGCTGTTGCATGTGTGTCCCTGTTAGCAGAGGCTCTTAAGTTAGTTCTGCTTCTCTGGATTTTATGGGGACACCATTGCATAGTAAATATGGTGACGTGCCATCTGGGGTCATTCTGCATAAGGGAAATGTGTTCTCTTCTGAAACATCTGCTGTGTGGCTTCTGAGGTATTTCAGAAAAAGGGTTGATGGATTAATCAGTAAAGTTCAAATGGAGGCATTGGTTAGCCATTAAGCAACCCAAGCAATGTTAGGTTTCCACAGAAACAGTCATAGACTACCAATGGCGGGTACTATTTGTATTCATGTTCAGTTTATTGTAGATTTATGTTATCTTACGAAGTACTAACGTCAGTGCATAGAGCATATTTGTTATTGTATACATTCCCTATGACTCTGTGTCTGGTTTGCATGTAGTTTGTGCTTCATTAAGTTAATGGTCTTCACTGGCATTGTGATCTCTGTGGACAGTCATCCTTGTTGGATCTCATTTGATTTCCTTTAAATGAAGACTGCACTGCTCCTGTTTCAGCGTTCAAGATATTTGATCGTGTTCATTTACAATATCATGTTGCAATCAATAGCTCAGTAAATGGCTTTTATTTATGTGTAGCTGCTATATAGAATCAGGTTGTCTGAAGAGTGTATAAATGCGTCAGCCAAATGTAATGTATATGACTGTGAGCATATGTGTTTGAGTCTCTCCTGCGCAGCACTGTGAATGTTTGTTTTGTGTCTTCTGTACAGGCTGTTCTTTGTGGGGTCGCGAGAAGGTCATCTGCCGGATGCTTTGTCCATGATTCATGTGGAACGCTACACTCCTGTTCCTGCTCTGCTCTTCAATGTAATGTACTTCTGTCTGACATTTTACCCATTTAGCTAGTGAATAGATGCACCTGTTGGACAACCCAGACCCAAATTCTGCAACAGGAATTAAATTGCAACATGAAACCTCAGGAACGCTGTGCTCATGGTTCTGTCAGTGACTGTATGTCAACTCCCACAGTATCAAGTATCAAGGCAATTATGCCAACAGCTTTAGCCATTGTGTTTTGCACAAAAGTAAAAATTGAAGATGGTGAATGCAATTGTTTTGAAAAAGCCATGTCAATTCCTGCTTTGACACACCGTACCCAGGGTCCTACAGCACCTCCTATTGGTCAACTGAATTAATAATGTGCCATTTCCTGTACCACTCCCATTTCTCTTAACATTTAACATAGTATATCAGCACTCATCATCATTTCTGTTCATCTTTGTTTCACAGTGTGCTATGGCACTGATCTACCTGGCCGTGGAGGACGTCTTCCAGCTGATCAACTACTACAGCTTCAGTTACTGGTTCTTCGTGGGTCTGTCTATCGCTGGACAAATCTACCTACGCTGGAAGGAACCAGACCGACCCCGACCTCTGAAGGTAAAGGGGGTGGGGGGAGAACATCTATGTCTAGTTTGAAAGCTCAAGGGGCAGCCACCAGTTTGTTGTATTGCAGCAAGTTACCAGCAGTGCTATCTTGGGAGTTGTGCTTTGTTGTTGTTAAAGGAGGGTATTTTGTTACCCTCATCTGTGAGGTTGCAGTTTGTCATCCAGTTTACAGACGGCCAGTTACAGCGACTTTTTTTCTTAATACTAAAAATGGAACTATTGAATTGATGTTGATGTCCCTTTTCTCTTCCTCGTGTGTGTGTGTGTGTGTGTGTGTGTGTGTGTGTGTGTGTGTGTGTAGCTGACACTTTTGTTCCCCATCATCTTCTGCCTGTGTACGGTGTTCCTGGTGGCAGTGCCTCTCTACAGTGACACGCTGAACTCCATAATTGGCATAGCGATCGCCCTCTCTGGAGTGCCAGTTTACTTCCTGGGAATCTATCTCCCAGAATCCAAGAGGCCACCCATCATCTCAAAGCTGCTGCGTGAGTACATCAGCCATGCTCCTGTCTCTTCAAACCAAACCCAAAGTTTATGGTTGTCATGTTTGTATCAGCCATTAGTTACCCATTTAGACAAAGTACTTTTGCATGATTTTAAACTTCGATCTTTTTTTTGTTCTTTTTTCAACTTTTGATTTTTCACCAGCTCAGAATATACATTTCCAAGATCCACTGCAGATACAGCTGCGGTTAATAGCAAGGAATAACTAATGGCTATTGCTCATGTCCGGCTGTGTCCTTTTGACGTCTTGACTGAAAATGTTGTTTTCTTCCTTTCCCTCCAGGTGCCATCACACACTTTACTCAGTTCTCCTGCTTCTGCGTTCTCACTGAGATGGATGTGAGCGAGTGAAGGAGACCATCATCACGGGATCTCACTGCCACGTCACCCCACCAGTAGTCGCTCGCACTACACCTCCCCAAAACACTGACACCGCAGCAGGAGAGAGGACTCCACGTGGATTTATCCCACTCTCTTCACTTTCAGACTTTACTTGATTTATTTCACATGCTTGAATACACTTTTGTATTCATCACCCGGTGGTCTACATGTTGTGGCCGGTTCTTCTGGGTCTGGGAACATGAATTCACACACTCACCTGCACACCTGTTCTGCACCCGTTCTGTCCAGCATGTGTCCACTCCTGGGGCCTCTGCTCCTCTCAGGGACGTCATTGAGGAACAGTAGTGCTGAATGCCCTGGGCCGCCTTCAGCCAACTGGACTGCTACACTTAAAGAAACCCAGGGTATTTTAGCCAGCTAGACTGACACATGAAGTGCCAGGGGCCTCTCCCCTCTCTGTGATGAGAGGCAAATGTTGGGTACCAATACTGTCTGGGCGTTATGGTTTGATTAGTTTTTCTTTTGTTTTTTAATAGAACGTTTTAAATATTGTATTATTTATACACACTGTTTTTAATGAGGAAATGATTTGTTTTCCCAGACTTTTAAAGTTTCAGTGTATGTGCGGTTTACAGCTTGTGATGCAGCCTTCTAATCATATTAATGTATGGTGTTTTGTAGATGTGTCTGATGGGGACTCTTCTGGGACTCTTATTAATCTTCTTTCAAGCCTTCATATTATGTGAAAATGAACAGAATCCTTTGTATATGCTGCTATCCAATTTCATTCTGCCATATTTGTCTTGCAAATATTTATGTAGGTATCACTCTAAATCAGTTTACTTGAGGCGATGTTAGGCAGAACTAGTTATATGAAAGCAGCTCTTCTGGTTGAAGGTATCAGTTGCATTCTGTTATGATCACTTGCCTACACCCCTTATTTACAAAGGGTATATCGACCATCATTATGCAGTATCTATTTCAATGTCCCTCATATATAGGCAAAGCTTGTCTCCAGAAATATATATTCTTTGTAAATCAGTAGATTTCAGTGTTAGTCTTGACTGTGTTATACTATTTGTGAAATGATTATGGTGGTGTGTATGAATGCTGTACTGTACTACAGTGACTTTAGTGAAGTGTATTATTTTACTTTACAGTCACGATGATGTTCCTCCATTAGTTTTCCATCATTGTGTGTGTGGCTAAGAACCGGACTGTCCACTGGTTCTCCATGTTCTTTTATCTGGGGCAATAAAGATTCACAAACTATCTGATGTTGAAAGACATTTTTTTACTCATCCATGAAATGATTCTCATCTCACCTGTAAGGAATTGTCTAATCATTGTTAAGTTACATCAAAGGGATCGTGCAGAAAAAAAATTTGTAAAATGTTCCTATTATCCAGATTGCACACGTATCTCTGGTATCGGATCTGAGATGTCAGATCCCCAGTTGATTGCCTCCAAAAGAAAATTTGACTTGATTTCAAAGTACTCCTTCTAAAATTCAAGGCTCTGAATGGCTCCAAATGACCTTATAGATATGACCTTCTGGAACTAACTCCTGCTCTCTACCAAGACCTCTTTGTTCCAAAGATGCAGGTGTTCCATGAGTATCAAAAAGCCCAATAGGAGGTTGTCTCCTGCTATGTGCCCCCATGCTGCTGTACTGTAGAATTGTCTTCATACCTCCATCCGAGAGGCAGATACTATTTCCATGTTTAAATCTAGACTAAAAACATTCCTCTTTAGCACATCCTACAGTTAGAAATATTAATGCTATCCGGCACTTGCCATTATGTACATTATGTGAGTCATGTTGTGTTTAATATAGTTGGGGGTTACAGAAAGTGTGTGTTGTGCTGGGAAAGAGTGCCTTTACTGATCCCGGGAGCAGTAGCCAGTGAGTGTTGTGACTGTCGCCAACCAGATTTACACCTATTTTGGATCCTGCTATCCTTGCCATCCTTACATTAACTACAGGCAACCTCTCCCTCTATCCCTATATTATATGAATAAATAGAATAAATACTGATTAAATGACCATATTACTTATTGCTCTCTATGTCTCTTGTGCATAGTCTTTGTGATAGTTCCTGATATGATAGTCTATAACTAAATGCATATTTCGTAACATACCTCTATCCACTCACTCTCTCTTTCATTCCCCTTTTACATAGACTGCCTCTTCTCTTCCTCTTTTACTATAAATGGACTGTTTATTCTCTTCCCCTTTTACTATATCTATCGGACGCTGTTTCCCAACTGATCTGCTTGTAGACCGTTATGCATAGTCTACCCTGCTTATGATACACCTCAATACTGTGTGCCAACCCATGCCCCAAGAATATAAACAAAAAAAACTAAAAAACATTGCTCTGCTTAGTCATGTAATTGTAACTTAATGAACATATTTACACTGCTCAAAGAAATTAAGGGAACACCTTTTCATAGGAATATAGCATCAAGTCAATCAAACGTGTAGGATATTGATCTGGCCAGTTACGTAACAGGTGGTTGTGAATCAGTTTCACTTGCTTTGGCTTCAACAAAATTAACAACAGGTACACTAGGGGCAACAATGAGACGTCTCCTGAATGGTTTTAAAGGTGGGGGCAACTGATCATTTTTCCATCTTTATCCTTCTTGACTGAATTTTCACTAGTATCACATTTGGCTAGGGTCAGTGTCACTACTGGTAGCATAAGTCAGTACCTGGAGCCTACAAAGGTTGTACAGGTAGTCCAACTCCTCCAGAATGCCACACCAATAGACAGGTTTCCTGTTTACCAACAAAACTAGATGCGCGCACAACCTTGGGGCAGAAGACGCTCGGTGGCCGACCACAACGTTATAAACTAATAGTTGGCTGCTAGTAACATCTCAGAGTTTATTTCAGAGTTTGTCGTTCATTTGCATTATTAATATAACATCGTCTTTTGGCGTTTTTGGCGAAGACTTGCATTCCTTTAGGGATATTGAACATTCAATAAACCATTGTGATTTCGAATGGTGCGGTTTTCAGCAAAAAAACTCATTGTAATCCTTTCATGGAGAGCACTGCTCTATGCAGTTCTATGGTGCTTTCTGCCCCATAGTTGAGCATGCATGTTTTTGTGACATTGCATAGAAATCCATGTATACATTCCATTGCCAGAAGGATTGCTGTGTCTCAAGAGCCTGGGGGAGATTCCAGGAGATAAGCAGTTGCTCTAGGAGAGCTGGGCAGGTTGGTATCTGTTCCTTTGTACAAGAAAGAACAGTAGGAGCCCTGCCAGAGCCCCACAAAATTACCTTCAGCAGGCCGCTGGTTTGAATGTCTCTGACCACACTGTCAGAAACAGACTTCATGAGGGTGGCCTGATGGCCTCTAGAGGGACCCGTGTCATTTGCCATAGAATACAAAATTGGCAGGTTGATCACTGGCACCCTGTGCTTTTCACAGATAAGAGCAGATTCACCCTGGGCATGTGACAGATGTGAAAGAGTCTGGAGATGTCGTGGAGAATGTTATGCTACCTGTAACATCATTCAGTATTAACCGGTTAGGTGGTGGGTCAGTGATGGTCTGGGAAAGCATATCCTTAGAGGGGCGCACACACCTCTACAGGCCAGACAACGGCATCCTCACTGCTCTTAGGCATTGGGATGAAATTTTCAGACCCAGTCTGACCCTGTACTGGTGCAGTGGGCCCTGGGTTCCTCCAGGTACACAACAATGGCCATTCACATGTGGCGAGAGTGAGTAGGCAGTTACTGAAGGATGAAGGAATTGATACCATTGACTGTCCCCCACACTCCCCTGACTTAAATCCAATAGAACACCTCTGGGACGTCATGTTTTAGTCCATCCAACACCACCAAGTTGCACCACAGACTGTTAACATGGAGCAGATCCCCCAGGACACTATCCGCCATCTCATTAGGAGCATGCCCCGACGTCATCAAGCATGTGGGGAGTCATATGAACTACTGAGCATCATTTTTTCACTCACACATTTTTGGGGGGGTCTTTGAATTCAGCCCTTTGTAGGTTGATCATTTTCATTTCCAAAAAACAATGTGGCATCCTTTCGTTCCGAACACAGTACCCAGTCCATATCTACGGTGGAGCATCGCATTCACATCACAAAAAAAAACAAAAAACAGGTTCTCATAATTACGAGATAAGGATAGGATCCGTGCTGATCGAGGATCTAAACAGCCTTTCAATAAAAGCAAGCACATATTTCCTAGCCTACTGATTTCCTGCTTTGAATGACTTTCATACTTTGAGAGATTAACATGTCTTTAAGTGGCATGAAAAATAAGCCTGTCAAATCGCCAACAACGGCCAAAGGCAATACAACACATTAGTTTTTATTCTGTAACTTGAAATGCTAGTCTACATGATTGCTCTTAAACAAAACATCGAAGGATATAACTGAGATGTACTCTGTTGGTCTGCTTAGTTTTACAGTGAATCCTAAGTAAAGGTTTGAAAGGAACTTCAGCTTCAGACTTTCTCTTGGGATGCTGTTAGGTCTACAGTATCTTCTCTAATGTAGCTAGCTAGACCATGTCTTGCCACACACAAGTGGGGGCAGAATTGTAAATGTGTCATAATTGTCTCGTAATTACGAGATGATTATCTCGTTATTATGAGATAATATGTCATAATTATGAGATAATTCTCATAATTACGAGATAGTATCTCATAATTATGAGATAACCTGATTTTTTTTGTGTGATGTGAATGCAATGTGCCACCGTACATATCTGCATATATATCCAGCATGATTTTTACCCCCTCATTATCTGTTGTTTTTAAAGTGTTCCTTTAATTTTTTGAGCACTGTACAGTATATACCCATTAAGCTGTTCCACACAACCATTACTTTGAATGCTGCCTCTCCTCGTTTTATCCACCATCAACTTTGCATGCAACAAACCATATTATGCCTGCATGCATCACATACAGATCACATGCATGTATGTCCAGGTGCATCTCAAAAATAAGAATATCTTGGATGATTCTTTTTTTTATAAAATGAATTCAAAAAGTGAAACTTTCATATAAGCAAACTATTTCAAGACTTTCCATTCCATCTTGAATATTCTAATCTTGAAGACTACTGTATTAAAAGTTATTTATTCTAACATTTCAAGAAACTGGATTCTTGATTTCCATTAGCTATAAACTGTAATGTCACCCTGAGAAGAGCTCATTCAGCTTCAAGTTCATTCTTAAGTCAAGAGACTAGCAATGTTTTCCTGAACCTGAATCTGGCCAAGGAAATGGACTTCAAATTTTCTAAGGTGCACCTGTATGCTTCTCCTGATACATGTACAACACAACACAAGCGCTTATTTTTAATTCTCTCTTCGCTTCCTTTCTGCCATTTTCGATCCCCCATCTCGTTATCCTACTGGACCCAAACAAACAAGCCCCTACTAATGAGGTGAGCTTTTGCTCAAGGCTCCTTCCTGTTCAAAAGAGTTTCTTGCTTCTGCTTGCTCTAGGGGGGGGGTTCAGGCTCTGGGCTCTTAAACTAGACAATCTTTCCAGCTCTGAATCTTTTAGCGCCTCCTGCTGTTATAGAAATGTATTACGTCTCTTGCACGAGCAGAACGTACGCTCGACGTTGGTGTCGCTTCGGTGGTTTCTTTTTTTGACCGACTCGGGGAGACGGGAGCTGACTGATCAGTGTGACTGCTTTTCTGCCGAGGGTCGGCCGTCGGCTTGGTGTGTCCCGGCCCTAAAAGGCACCATGAGACCATTTTAATTGTTTATTTATTTTATTTATTTTTGTATTATTATTATTATTATTATTATTATAAACAAATACATTATTAAAACAAATAAACTATGATGCCCACTCATATTTGCTGAGAAGATTGTATGTCAAGCAGCACTAGTGAATTCCTGTAAAAATCTAACTGTGCCATTTACCACAATTTATTCCTTTACCATGTAAGTCACATGAGTCACAGAGCTGCTCTTTGGAATCTTAACATGTATTCTGAATGCTTTATTCTTTTTTTATATACATCTACATATTTACAAAGGTTTAAAGTGTTTTCAAGCCCATTTGGAATGGGTATGTCAGTACAAATACAACATCAGAACATACGCACAACAAAGAGCACTCCACGCTTCCACAAACTCACTACCGTCATACACATACTAATACACACACATGCACTTCACATCTCAGAAGAACACACGCATCTCGCCAACATTCCAGCTCAAACAACAGCATCGCAAAACAATCCACACTAACTCTACACACACAGCAGAGAACTCTAACACGCGCACAAACGCGCGCGCACACACACACACACATACACTTTGCACAACGTTACCCTCAAAACTTCACGCAGTAGAAATGGCCCCTCTTTCACACACAGAAGCAAGCAGACAGAGAGAGAGAAAAAAAAAAAAGACACACGGGTGCACGCACAGGGCCTCAGTCAGAGTCCAAGTCTTTATCCTCGTCATCATCGCCCTCCCCCCCAAACTCCCGCAGCACCTCCCGCTGGTAGCGCTCCCATGTCCTCCGGCTGTAGGAGTGCTCCTCGTTCCAGCCCCCTGCAGACACACACAGGCACAGTTACAGCACTCCCAGCACACAGGTGCGCTCCAGCTCAGGTGTACATGCACAGACTGACAGACTAATCAACTATCCAGAGAGCACTCCGGGTATCAGCTTCCCTGATGGGGTGAACTGGCTTTTAGATCATGTTCAGATTATTAACCATTTTTCAGAGGAAAATTGATAAAATACCTTCAGGCTTAATGGTAAGAGAGAAAACATGATATGCCAAGGTGCACGATAACGTATTATACAAAAATGGGTATAACACTGGGGCATGGCCTGTTAGGGTGGAAAAGGGTAGAAAAGGTCTGGTACTAGGGATGCACGATATATCGGCGGCCGATATATTATTAGCTCTAGTTCTAATTTAGGCCTACGTAAGGTCCGTCTGGCTACACTGAGCTACTTGAGCTTGGTTGGCTATACTTTTTCCTCAATATAATGTCAGCGGTGTGAATGTATTTCACCACTCCAAAATCTGTGGATATGCGTTCATTTGGGAATCTGTGCATCTCAAAATCCTCTCGTGAATGATCCGCCATTTAACCTTAACAGAGCGGAGCTCAGCCCTATCTAGAGTCGTCTTGTGCTGATGTGTTTGCACTTTACCGCGCTGGTCGGGGAAACAAATAAACAAACTCGTTAGTGGGACGAGTACATAAGTAGGCCTAGTTCTAAGTTGTGTTTTAGTATTATATTTGCATTACTTTAGCTTGGGTTTTGTATTATTACCTAGAAATATGCTAACCATTCGTGCTTCAGTTCCAGACAGGTCATCATAATAAGTTATTAAAACCTTCGGGGCTAACGCCTTTCATTTCTGCTGCAGCAGGTTGTGCGCAACAGAGTAGACGGACATAAGATACAGTCTGAGGAGTTGCAGCTTTATTCAGTTACCCGCAGTTGAAACTAAACCTAAGTTTCCCTCACAAACTCTGATTTGGTCGCTATACTGTAGCTTATTCCAAGCTGAGCCGTTTATGAGCGTTTAGTCCTAAATGAAAACGATTCAAACTCTCTAGCCACTCACTCGCAATTCACTGACGTCAGGTTCACTTAAAGGAGCCACACATACTGTAGGGCTAGGCTACTGTTATGTTGTTGACTGCCGTACTATTGAGGACTATTATGAGTTCTGTCCATCATTTGGTGGTAGGTAAAATTACTGCAATAAAATTATGCTTATTAAATGCTTTCCCCAAATCACTTTTCACAAAATGTTTTCAAGAGTAATATTATCGGTTATCGTTATCGGCCCTAAAATTCCATATCGGTGCATCTCTATCTGGTACCTCCATAGCGCTCCTCTGCATCACTGCCCAAATCACTGCCCTCTTCATCGGGGTACTCATTCCTCCAGTTAGCCTCCTCGTTCTCATCATCCTCATCATCGTACACCTCTTCTTCCCAGGCAACCATCTCAGGCACCTACACACAAACACAAAGACACAAGTTTATATGGCTATTAATAGGAGTGTTAAGGTACGTGCATTTGTACCAAACCGTTCAATATAGATGTGTACCAAATGCAGTCTTAAAACAGCAATCAGCAGTCTGCATTCTTGTGTGTATACCATGTTTCAAATTAGAGTTCCCACACAAACATATCAGCAGCGGACCATATATCAGTTTAGCTAATTAACGTCAAAAAACATCCGACACCTTTTCAAATTACTATTCTTGCTTATGTGTGCTGGGCATCAGCAATATTGTCAGTTAATGTTAGACTAGCAGTACTTTACAGGCTTGCTGTACCAATGTACCGAATCGTGATTTGTGTGTACCGTAATACTCCTAGCTATTAAAGGCGCTCCAAGCGATGTTGGGAAAGGTCACTTCTGTTGACGATCAAACAAAACAGAAAGCTAGCTCGACCTTCCCTCCCCCACCCTTCCATGCAAATGAAACTGTCCTGAAGGCACATCTCATTACTGATTGGCTGGAACAGTTTGTTATGTTTCATGGTCCAGGTTGGACCAGGCTGTTTTTGTTGCCTGGGTTGTCCAGAAGAGAAAGTGTTTTTTTTACAGTGTATTCAGGGGACAGGCAGCTAGCGGATGGTGAGGAGATGTTTGCTGTATGTGACAAAACATTTTTTAGCTTAGAAACCGCATAACATCGCTTAGAGAACCGTTAACACTCAAGCTTTTATTATTAGCCTTCATTGGAGATTAGGCCGTGTTATTGGTGCCATTTTGTTAGTTTATTCTGGACTACCACCCAATTTCCATTAAACGTTTTGAAAAGAATGGGCTGGAGAAACCCAGTTAACTTAAAAGCAGATCCGATGTGTAGCTACATTTGAGAGACGTGTACATTGGTACCTAAAAATGTTGCTTTGGTTTATAAATATCGCAAATAGTTACTCAACGCAACAGTGAGAGACTTGTTTTCTCTTAGAAGTGGACTTTTGCTGCTTCACTAGCAAGTTAGAAGCATCTACACCGGTTGACTTGGCTTAAGCTACATCAGCTAAGTACTGCTTGTGAGCTGTAGGCCTACTTTGTCTCATTCCGATCTTCAGTTTATACCGAAATCCTAAATGTTCCCTCACAGCTTATATGAAAGACGGCGGTGCTTCTTCAAATTTTTTTTCTGTCTCGCTAATCGCTAAGCTTTTCACACTGGAGGTCAGCTGTCTTGAGGTTTTACTTTTCTCAAACTCATTTGCATCAACCCATCAGTGCTTCCCTACATCAGCAGGGCAGTGCTGATAGGTTAAAGAGGTGTTAGGGCCCATTCACTGGTTCTCTGGAGCGAATCTGTAAATGTAGGTTATAGACTATCGTGCGTGCAGTTAGCTGCGCAATGAGCAACTCTTGAAAATTATAAATGACAGACGTAAGCCTACTGAATCATCGTGGTTCACGTCTGCATATTGAACTGTAGGGCGCTTATTGTTAGGTTCGATAATATACTGTGTAGCGTTGCATGCCTAATCTATACAACATATAACTTTATTAAAGGTAAGACGCTGACTACCTATGCCAGGGGTCGGCAATCTTTTTTCCCTGGAGAGCCACTTTTACCAAATGTATTATTTTTTTAATTTCAGAAGAGCCACATAAAAACAGTTACAAGAAAAAGTTTGGATATTTAACGTACAGTTCATTCAACAGAGGATTTTTAAATAGCCTACATTTTCTACTAGTTTTAATGTGCAAGTAACTTGAAATGTAAAGTGAAAACTGGCTCATATTCAGTGAGGTGAAGTTTCATGCAAGAATTGAGGCGGTCACCATTTAAGGGCAACTCCACGCAAAACTGCCATAACGCCAACTAAATACCATGCCATTGTGTTGTCGTTATGGATGTGACAGTTTTGCACGGAATTGCCCTTAAAGGTGAGCGCAGGTTTGTCTTTATATTTTTCATATGTGAGAAAGATTTCTCACATGCAAGTGGAATCGAACAGGGTTAACACAGCAATACTAACTCGTTGCAGTGTGCGATATATAACGGGCAGTTCATTTCACGTTTTCAGAATCAGTCTTCGAATGGAAACTTTCCCATTTCAGCCTTGAGTTTGCGATTGCAAGCGGTGGTCGCTGACGTTTCCTTTTTGACATTTTCCTTATCTAGCATACAGCAAGCGCACACATCAACAATAACAATTAAAGTGTTCTCGTTGACTGTAATGGAGGGAAATTGGTGATTCTGTTTGATATTGACATGGAACCGCGAATGTAACAATATTGTGCAGCTACGGTTACGGAGTCAAGTGAGGTGGAAAGTTATATAGGCTAAATTACTCAGATAGACTTACAATTTTACATTTTGAAAATGAACGAACTAAAATAAAATACATTTAAATTAAATACTCATTAATTACTTTCAAAAGCTGAGCCGCATCAGAGGGATCAAAGAGCAGCTCCGGAGCCGCGGGTTGCCGACCCCTGACCTATGCAGACACAAACATGCCACTGTAACACAATGAGAGATGTGTAAATGCCATCCTCACCAGCTCATCCTCCTCCTGGTAGGGCCTGACAGACAGGATATCCTGGATCCAGCCGGGAGCCACCGTCTCCTGGTAGTACAGGTCATAGACGTAGTCCTCCTCCTTCTCCCTGTGCTCCGTGCCCACTGCGTCCCCGGACACGCTCAGCTTCTCACGCAGCATCTTCATAGAGTTGCACAGGATCGTCTCCGGGTCTGTGGTCACTGACTATTAGGAGCAGAAGAGAATGTACAACAATGCATCAACACAGTTGCAGCGCTTAAGTAGCTTTATTAAACCGTTTTAACGATTAAAACTTTTCAATTATAACAGGAAATTAACACGACGCAAGATGCAACAGTGGAATAAGCGGGATAATGGACTCCACGGCATTCGATTAACAGAAATTAATGCACTTAAAAGGTTTAAACAAGTTTTACAACCTCGACCGTGCATTCATTTCTGTTAATCGAACGCTGTGTCGTCCATTATCCCTTACTTAGCATTTTCAGCAGTTAGGTCTGATGCTTGAGTTAGAGGACTGTATCTTGCTTCCATTTAGTCTGAGATGGAAACACCACCAAAGGCAGTTTGAGAGAAGCAAGGCAATGCTTTCCCACACCTAGGAAGGGCTTCCGTCACAGCAGACAGTTCCCATGGTAATGTGGGGTTTTGGAATTCATGTTCAATGTTATCAATACTGGTGTGCCTCTTCATACCCTTATTATACAATTTATAAGCATTCTACACAAAAAGTTCTCTTAAACGCCTATTTCGGAGAACATTTTCCCTGAAACCAAACCCTAACCCATGTTTCTTTTATTTATGTATTATGAATCTTACATTTATTTGTCTCGTCTGTAAAGTCCTAATGATTAACCCTTGCTGTTTCTTAAAATGGGTTATAAAAGCAAACTGACTGACATAGAAGATCCACGCGGCATACCTTGACTGGGGCTTTGTTGTGCGCCCCCTCCTCATGGACAAGGTCGACCACCTGCACGTCTCTCAGGGGGAGGCGCAGATCCACTTCCGTCTGTGGAGCCTCCACATCAGCCTCCTGAGCCTCCTCTGCGGAAGGGGGAAGCGCTGGCGTCTCTGTGGGGAGTCCAGCTCGGTGACTGGACAGGATCCGATAGCGCTCCTCCCGCCTGGTGCTCCACTTGGCACTGCGCAGGTCTCCCATGATCCTCTTGGAGCTTCCCACCGAAGGCCTGAGGGCATGAGCCACCCTTGGCCGCGCCAGAGCCTCCTGCACGTGGGGCTGGACTGGAGCATCCTGAGGGAACAGACAAAGGTGGCTGTCATTTGTTAGATCTCAGCATATGACTGCCACACTGGTATTGTCTCATCAAGCATGCGAGCTGACAATATGTATTTGCAAGGACGAGTCCGTGCAATCTCGTACTATATTTATATTTTGTATAGGTCTGAGTGCATTAGTTCTGTATGCATATTTAGACAGACGTGTAGCATTCCATCCGTTTGTTGGATTTGCATTTCCCTACCAATGAGATTGTGTGTTATTATGTGTGTGTGTGTGGGGGGGGTGGGGGGCGGGGTGGTGTGGGACCAGGACGAAGAGAAATACATATTGAAAAGACATCAAAAACAGACTTAAGAACATCTCTGTAACGTTAATAACCCTAACCAAAGTGATAACGTTAACGGACAATAAGTTGTCGAGAGTAACATTATCAAATTGCCTTACTGGCCTGAATATCCTGCTAACGTTATCGCTGTGGAAGTCTAAATTAATGTTTATCTATTTCTATCATTTCAAACAAATCAACTAGATTTAACAAATAGAACAAACATAACCTGAACGTTGCTGTTAGGCATCGTATGCTAAGTAAATTATCTAGCTATGTTAGTTAGTTGACATATGTTAAATAACGTTAGTTAGCCACATTACATGTAACTACAATCCAGTTGTCATTAAATGGATAGCAATAACATTAACGTAGGCTAATTGACAACATGCCACTAAGTGCTCAGATTACGGACATACCAAATACAAGCTAACGTTTATCACCACAACGGCGACGTTATGTTAATTCTCGGAATATGTCTTTGATAGCGGACAGTAAAATACAACTAAAAAGAGAATTCCTAAAAAGAAAACTTCGCTAACGTTACCCACTATTTTGCCATCTCACTAGCTCTTACTAGCAAACAAACATATAGCTGGCTAGCATGCTAGTGTTTGACGTCACCCATTTCTAATGCCGAAATTGAAATGGACGAAGACAGCAAAATGCTCTCAAACGTCTACATTTCTATTTTCATGAATCCGTAACATTAGCAATTACAACACCATTCCAACAAACATTCACACCCCTACAGCAAAATGTATCGACTGAACGAGGGCAAAACACTCGACATCAGTCCCCAAAAAGCCTAATCAGTTATGGTTAATGTTATCACGTTAGCTATGATAGCAACCTAGCATGGCTGTGTTAACGTTACCTGTGACGCTACTGTGGCCACGAGTTTGAAGACAGAATTTTCTATCTTCGCATCAGGTTCAGGAATGCTATCCCCGGGAGGCTGCGTTGTTGTTTCTGGCCTAATTCGTTTACAAGCCAATAATAAAGCATCGGCGGGATCAGTTCCCCGCTTCCTTTTCACTCGAAGAATAGTAGTGCTAGGATCCATGCTGTCACACAAAGTAACCTTGCTTCCTCACGGCGCCAGCAACGCAGGCAACTGTTTACTGCTCGTTTTCTACTGTCCGTCTGTGATTATTTCTTCTTCCCTAAGGGTAGGTGTGGGCCTTACATATCGCAAAGTATATACTGCCATCTACTGGCTAGGCATACATTCCGTTTTCTGCGAGTGTTTCTGTGTTGGCTTTTGTATTATGTACTGGTGGCTCCAGTTGCTTTCTTTTGGCACTAGATGTCGCTTTTGACTTAAACAAATGCGCAGTGTGTGAAGTTGGAACTTCGTGTTCTTGCGATAGGCTACATCAAACAGGCTACCTTGTTCTACACTATTGATTTTATGCCGGTGAAAAATAAACTTGTGGTCTGTCTCACGTATTCCATCCAAATCAACACACTGTATTCCAAAAGTAACGCTTGTATGCCATGTACTAGCTTGAAGGTGGCGAATTAGGTTGAGTTCATAGTCTAGCCTAAGTTACCTTTTGTTTTACAAGCAGTAAGCATGTGTTGGTATACATATTTGTATTTGAATGAGAAGAATGGACAAGTATGCGTTGTACCTTCTAAATGCTTAAATAACCTCTATGCCTAAAGAATGGTCAGAGGATGTAGCCTAGGCCTCTTCTTCATTTTATAAGCTAGTCTTAGCCTTCTCAATGATTTACCATTTATGTTCCATGATTATTAATTAGAATATCAAAGACAATTTGGTATAAATCCATCTTGATTTATTGCAAGTGCGTATGCTTGGACATGTGCGCATGCAGTCATTTCACGCGCAGGTAGCAGTTTTAACCATGTCTTGTCAATGGGACACACATGCACGCGCGGTTGGTGCTCAGTGCTCTCTCTCTCTCTCTCTCTCTCTCTCTCTCTCTCTCACACACACACACACACACACACACCCTCTCTTACCCTGCTCCCTTAATCCCCTCGTGAGCGCAAAGCGATTGACAAGCCAGAATGAAAATGAGTCGGACACTTGTGTACCTCTTCAGTGCAAACGGTTCTTTTTGAGGAGACTTCTAAACTTGGATCATATCACCATGGGAGCTATTTGTATTGCCCGGGACTTCTGTTTGTTTTTGCTCTTGTTAAATACTCGTCAAAGCGCAGCGCTTCCTCACAATCGTGGTAGGTTTTAAAAGAGTGCAGTTTTACGCACGCGCTACCACTTTTACGTCGGGCGAATTGTCGTTTATTTACCTCTAGCTATGGTTGTTTACGTTTGCCGATACAATATATCAATTTAAATTTGAAAATGTATTGAGTCAGTCGTGGTGTTGCCTATACACTTATTTGCAGCCTATTTCAGTCAGAAAATTGATCTCTAAAGTTTTGTGAAACAAAGCCTTGCATTTGCCTTTACTGATAATTGACTGCAGTGAAGTTCCAGCAGCTATTAAGATGAAAGACCAAACTTAATTTAAGTTACCCAACGTTGCAGCTCATGCTCAAAAAATATTTTACACATTTTTAAAAAAAAAACTCTAGATACGGACCAGTGTGCTGATGGAAGTGATGGCTGTCACATTGACGCAATTTGCCAAAATACCCAAGCTTCATATAAGTGCACATGTAAAGCAGGGTTTAAAGGGGACGGTAAACATTGTGAAGGTAGGAGTATTTGTTTTCTTATGTGGTGAAAAATGCAATTGATTGTTGCTGACTAATTCGAGCCTTCTCAGTTGGATTTGAAGAAGAAAATAGTGGATTGTTATTGTGCTATACCCTACCCTACTGGGGTCGAGATGGTATTTTGAAATAGGCCTATGTCAAATTAGTTAAGTGTCACCATGTTTCAGTAGCATCTGCAAAATGTTTGGATGGCCATCATTCATCAGTCCTGACTTGTATTCCATTTTCTAGACATTGATGAATGCGATATTGAACACAATGGTGGCTGTGTACATGAATGTCACAACATACCAGGGAATTATCGATGCACTTGCCACGATGGATTCAATTTAGCACACGATGGTCATAACTGTCTAGGTAAGGATACATTTAATTTAAATTTTTATTGTAGTAATGTGCTCGTTTGCTGAATGTAGTAAACATTATCATGCAACGGCAAAGGTCAGAATTTACCTCATTGTGTCGGTTATTTCGGGTCAATTCGTAGCACATTTTAACTAAAAAGTATGTTAATTTGGACCTCATATAAAAGGACATTTAGAATGGCCCTGGATGTTTGAGGGATTTGAGAACTAATGCTCTGGTTTGCTGATTTGAAGAAAATAGTAAAATCCACAGTAGCTCAAATTCAACAAGAGTTATTGAATTGAGAACAAGATGTTTTTCTCATTTGTGTAATGCTGTCATTTAAAATGGTTTTAAAGAAATAATTTAACATTTTGCCTGAAATCTATGCCCATACATCTATTGTTAAAGTAGATACTTTATAGAGAACTCTTTGATTTCCACATCTGCTTTAGCCTACTTAAAAAAAAATAGTATACTATACACTCCACTAAGTAACTGGATGGGAATGAGAAATGTTTCTGAGCTGTTTCTCTGTTTAGATGTGGACGAATGTCTGTTCAACAACGGCGGCTGTCAGCATGTGTGTGTCAACACCATGGGCAGCTATGAGTGCCGCTGTAAAGAAGGCTTCTTCCTCAGTGACAACCAGCACACCTGCATCCATCGGTCTGTGGGTGAGTGTGCCTCCCCTGTGTCGTGCTTATGTGCGAGAACCCTACTTTTCATTGCTGTTGGCTGAAAGCATGGATCCAAAAGTTTCCCAGCTTAGACAATGCTTTAGTGTCTTGTGGTTTTTGTACCACATTCTGTGGATGTTTACTGCTTTAATGGCAACATATTTTGTTTATTTATTTGCTTTTGTGTGTGTGTGTGTGTGTGTGTGTGTGTGTGTGTGTGTGTATGTGTGTACACGTCCTTTGAGGGCTGGCGTTGGTATAGGTGTTAAGCTGTGTCAGGGTTACCGTTGAGGAAAACTGAAGCGTATGTAAATGCTCACATATAAGACTGTGATTGACAGCACAATGGGGGATGACAGCTTTTAAGTTGGGTTTCTTTTTTGCGGTATTATCTAAAGCAGCACAGCTCAAAAGGGCCCATGCTGTGGGAAAGGGAGCCCCATGTCCCCGGGAACAAAACAAGTTAATAACTGCAACACTTGAGGCTTTGTTGGCTGTGTCATAGATGAGAATAAAGCACCTTTTTATGTGTCTGTAGCTTCTGAGCCGTGAGTATTGTTGTTTGCCTCAGTAAATTGAAGTGAGTTTGCAAGGGTTTCCACCCCATTGGGTTTCCCTTGGCAAACTGGCTAAATCCTATCAGCACATCTACTTGGCTTTAGCGTGAATGGGGACGACCAGCTCCTTACAGTGACCTAGAAAACGTCTTTGATGGAAGGTCAGATTCTCCCTCCTCAATTTGCACAGAGGTTTGAAAGCAATTAGACAACAGGTGTCTTCAGATGGAGGTGAATGGATGTGAGGAGACAGTTGAGGATTTTCCTAAAAGAAAAGGAATATTGTAGGAGACGTTTGGTCTGGTTTTTGTTGATAGAGTAGCACTTGTGTCCAAAAGTGATTGTGTACATAGACGCAAGTCTGAGAATTGAGAAACCACTAAAAAGAGGATGACTAATGATGAATCTTCAAACATTTTTTTCTTTTGTTTTAATGTAGAGTATTTGAAAGGTTCTTGAAGCATGCTGTCATCCTCTGCATGTTGCGTCTTTACTTTTGGATACTTTAGGGTAGAACTTAACTCTCTCCCTCTCTCTCTTGACTTCTCTCTCTTTCTCTCTCTGTCTTCCTCCCTCCCTCTCTCTCTCTCTCTCTCTCTCTCCCTCTCTCTCTTTGCCTGTCTTCTGATGGCCTGCATGCTTTGTCTTGGCGTTCAGCCTTCCCCTTCAATAAAGCCTGCCTGGGGCTGTATGTTTGATGGGTCTGCTGCACTTTCACATCATTCGAACACATCAAACTTCCGCCACAGTGGAGACATTGTTTAGTTTTGCCTTTAAACTACTATGGAAGAACTGACCACGACACCATTTGTAATCAAGGGCTGAATTTCAATGCAAGGCTCATACAACATCTAAAGGGGCCAATCCCAAGAAAGTCAAATGCTTTAACTTGAATGTGTTATGTTTTGTTTGGAAGTGATGGGCCAATGATGTGCTTTAGCTAAGAACCTTGTTTATGTGCTTGAGATGTCTTTGTATACACTGTCGACAAGCTGATTCATTTAAAACAAACATCACCATCTTAGCTGTCTCAGTTTTGCATTGGTTTCTAAGAGATGGAAATTGTTTGATTGATCCTAGGTGTTTGTTTTGTGGGCTGCTCAGTGATGACGTATTGTGTGTGTGTTGTTCTCTAAATATGCTTAAAATGACAGATATTAACGTAACCTATACATTGTGATGAAAAGGATAATCATGATGAGATTATAAAGTTTTATTTTAATTGCTTAAGAATGTATGGATTTTGTAGGTTTATATGTTATACAACAACTACATACATTTCCACCTTTCCACCTGAAACTGTTATTTTTAACAAATGTCCTAGTAATGTGACCAAATCCCATAACAGACCATGAAAATCATCTTGTGGATTTCTTATCTTTCCAGAGGGTTTGAGCTGCATGAATAAGGACCATGGCTGTGCCCACATCTGCAAAGAGACACCCAAGGGTGGAGTGGCGTGCGAGTGTCGGCCAGGCTTTGAGCTGGCCAAGAACCAGAGAGGATGCATCTGTACGTATGAGCAGACACACACACACACACACACACACACACACACTTACACACACACACACACACACACACACACACACACACACACACACACACACACACACACACACACTTACACACACACACACATGCACACACACACAGATAAATTGTTGCTGTACACCACAGACATGATGAAACAAACAGACCAAAGAGGTTAACAGATCTGTGTCTTGTTGATGTTCTGTAGTGACCTGTAACCATGGCAACGGGGGTTGCCAGCACACTTGCGAGGACACAGAGCAGGGGCCGATCTGCAGGTGTCACGGCAGGTACGCGCTGCTCTCCGACGGGAGATCCTGCACAGGTGAGCCCATCCTTCCGGTCAGCAACAGCCCACTGAATCACACTGACCCCTCCAGCGAGCTCTCTATGTTTCGCAACAAGGGTCTTGACCGTCCTCTTTTGTCTGTCATGGATTCCTCCTTTGGATGCTTTTTAGAAAAACCCTCTTTTGATTTGTTGCTCTCGAAACGGAGGCGCACAGCTCTTCCTCCTCATCCCTGTTTGCATCAGCTTCCATCATGCTGTTTGGAGCCAAGCTCGCGATAGCCATCGCATATCAGATAGTGAGCCAAAACAGCTGGAGCCTGATGGGTACGCCTGCTTGCGTATGTGTGTGTGTGTGTGTGTGTGTTTGGTGTGTGTGTGTATGTGTGTGTATGTTTCTGTGTGTGTGTGTGTGTGTGTGTGTGGTGTGGTGTGGTGTGGTGTGGTGTGGTGTGGTGTGGTGTGTGCGTGCGTATGTGTGTAGTGTGGGCCTGTGTGTGCGTGTGGTATGTGTGTGTATGTGTGTGTGTGTGTGTGTGTGTGGTGTGGTGTGTGCGTGCGTATGTGTGTAGTGTGGGCCTCTGTGTGCGTGTGGTATGTGTGTGTGTGTGTGTGGTATATATGGTTTAATGTGTGAGTTTGTTTGTTCGTGTGTGAGGTCTGTGTTTATCACAACACTGTCTCCCCACTACATCTTAACAGCACTGTTCATCATTGCTCAGCCTTATCTCCGCCTATCTCAGGCTGAAAGCTCCACGGGCTGCTTGTAAACATCCTAGTGGTTACTGTGAGAAACATTCACAGCCGCTGCCAGGGAGGTCTGGCACTGTCCTATGGCTGCCACCTCCTATCACTGTTGTGTTTTGTGTTCGCCTCTGGGCAATTGAATTGAGCAGGATTGTTGACTATGCTGAGTAAACACTGATGATCATCATACAAGATGGTTGATCAAGACCGTACTTTACAAAATGGCAACACATGCAATACAATGCAATACCATATCTTTGATATGATATGTTTCCTGTATTTATCTGATTTTTACGTCAGTGCACTGTATTCTTAATTGATCTGAAAGATTGTGTGTCTGTGTATGTGTGAACTACGGTCACTTTTTTGCTGTTATCCTGTGTTGCAGAAAAGGACGAGGCTGCCATTGACCCTGCTGAGCACAATGCAACGACCCTGGCAGAAGTGGATAAACGAGTCAAAAGGCGACTGCTTATGGGTAAGTCCATTCCCTCATGATAACAGGCCAAATGATATGCTGTGTTTTGGGTGTGTTGCTTCCCATGCCGTGTCTGGACATAGAGTATGCAGACAGGAGGTGGGCTATGGTCTGCTAAAAGCAGGGCATACCTCAGTGTTTTTGAGCAAACTGTGAAATGGCCGTGCACCCTCGTTTTCTCACCTTCGATTTCTCTCCGGCGAAATATGCCATGGAGATAGTGTGGCACATTTCACACGTGTTCCTTCCAGCCAGTTCTGCATGGGCCAAAGCACGGATACCATGTTAAGCCTGACAGTCAAATCGAACCTGTTTATAGGCCAGCACGTCGTCGAGACACTGACCGTGTCTCAGTTGTTGGCAGGGGTCCAGCTCTCAGCCTCCTCACAGGCTCCGTGCCACACAGCTCGTCTCTAGCTAGCATGCTAACGTCCAGTAATTGAGCAGACCAGTGCAGTGCACAGAGACCTCGACTGGACTGTGTGTGTGTGTGTGTGTGTGATTGTGATGACTTGTTGTGTGTCCAGAGACGTGTGCGGTGAATAACGGGGGCTGTGACTGCGACTGTAAGGACACGTCCACAGGGGTCCGCTGTAGCTGCCCTGTCGGCTTTACTCTGCAACCTGACGGCAAGTCCTGCAAAGGTGAGGTGCCACCGTCCCTTCTGCCAACAGTTTGTCTTATTTGGTCTGTTTCTGTCCATGGAGTGGAGTGTCAGTAAACATGATCCTGCTGTGGATTTACTATGCTGTCTTCATGTTAGAATCATAGTCATTAGGCATGGCTGTGCTGGATTTATCATGTGGAATCAAAGTATTTTGTGCAAAACATGAAAAGAGACAACATTTTACATGCATTCAGTAAAGCAACAAATGTAATGTTTTATCATACACATTGCATCATGTTTTTTTCAATAGTTTACCTTTTGGGTGTATTATCTAAATGTGTCTAGGTTGATATCTTACCAGTTAAGTTGGTAATATCCAAGAGCTCACAGATTTAACTGAATGTGCAAAACCCTTTAAGTCGTACTTGCAAATGATGTCACGTAATTCAATAAGAACTACCCTCTTGCTTGACTCTCGTCTCCTCCTCAGACATCGATGAGTGTGAGCTCCACAACGGCGGATGCGACCACTTCTGCAGGAACACCATCGGCAGCTACGAGTGCAGCTGCCACAAGGGCTTCAAGCTGCTGACGGACGAGCGGTCCTGTCAGGGTAGGCCTCCACCGTCCACCACACCCCACCTCATGCCCCACACCCTCCTCCATCTTATTGACATCCTCAGAGAATCATCCAGCACAACACAATGCAGGCCCGTCTGTGTGTAGGTGTGTGTGCAGATAAGGCAGGCAGGGCGGGATGCTGTGAACGGTGCCAGTATCGACATGCAGGATTCCTTTGAAGATCCTTAACACGGGCCGGTATTAAGCTTAGCCTCCGAAGAGTATGTTTCCTCAAGAGCACACAGATCCCCACCCCAGATACAAACACTCACTGGAATGTACCCCCTCAGCCAACCCCCCCACCCCACCCCAATATTTTTCAGCTGGACGTAGGTTTCAGTCTGCTCACAAGCCTATAGAAAGATCATGACCAGGAAAAAGGAAGGTCTCTGTTCTAAACAATCAATGACTCTTGTCTCTGTGCAGTGAAACCATTTTGCGGTTAACCTCTTTTCCTTGTTTGGCCCCAGATATCGACGAGTGCTATTTTGAAAGGACCTGTGGCCACACGTGTGTCAACTCACCCGGGAGCTTTCAGTGCATATGTAACAAAGGCTACACTCTGTACGGGTTGGCCCATTGTGGAGGTAAGAGGCAGATCAACAGAAGGACTCAGGAATTGACAACATTTTGTCTGAACATTTTAGCCTTGAAATGGGAGGGTGTTGAAAGACTATCTGATCTGACATCCCCGTGTGTTTAGGAACAGAACATGAAAGAGCTGGGCTGGAAAATGTGGATAAACACATGAACAGGGCACTGTTCTGAGCACAGCATTAGATGTCATTGTAATGAGATTTAAATCATTCTGTATTTGCCTCAGTTTAACAAAAGAATGGTAAAGAAGATGGATGTTTCTCCTAGAAGTGCTGAGTGTGGCTGGATGTGTGTTTCAAAGGAATGGGAGACATGATTAATGGGAGATGCTCTCTCTCACTCTCTGTCTCTCTCTCCATCTCTCTCTCTGTCTTTCCCTTTTCTTTTGCTCTCTGTCTCTTTTCTTTCACTTTCTCTCTCTGTCTCTTTTCTTTCACTCTCTCTCTCTCTTCTCTGTGTCTCTCTCAGACATAAATGAGTGCAGCATGAACAACGGTGGTTGTCAGCACCGCTGTGAGAACACCATGGGCGGATTTGAGTGCCACTGCTCCCCCGGCTACAAACTCCACTGGAACAAAAAGGACTGTATTGGTAGGTGGCCTTCTTCGCTAGACTGGGCAGATCTGTTTGTGGCGGGCTTGGTGCACGCCATGGGCCCAGCCTCGTTTTACTTTTTTTCCTGGGGGGTTAAAACAGGAGATACTTTGACGATGTCTACCTTTCGTTCTGATTCACCGGGCTTTTTGTTATCAACAAAAAGGAGAATCAGAATTTTACTAACAACAACAACAACAACCACAACAACTCATCAGTGACTGAAACAGTTTGTGTGCATTGACCTCTGCTTGGCCTGCTCAAACGTCTGTCTCATTTCTCTCCATTGGTTTGGTCCGTGGTCCTATTCCCTTTCCCTAGACCCCCCCTCCCTCTCTCCAACACCCCCCCCCCCCCAAACTCCTCCACTTGTCTTTATCTTTGAGCGTGTTGTGATTCTTTCCATCCAGAGGCAGAGGGTCTGCCTGCGCTCCAGCCAGCTGCCAAAGCCACCCTGAACTGCGGCAAGCAGGAGGGGGGTGACCACTGCTTCCTGACCTGTCAGTCCCAGGTCCACATCAGCAGCGGTGAGTGAGACAGACTGGCCCACAAGTTGCCGAGTCGCAGCAGGAGCAGGTTTCGGCTTGCTCCCACTGTTTGTACAGGGCATGCTGGCTTTTGTTCAGCTGCCCCCCTTCTCTCTCTTTCCCCCTCTCTCTCTCTCTTTCTCTCTCTCTCTCTCTCTCTCAGACCTCTGATGCCCTTTATGTGTGCTTGTAGGAGCTGCGGATTCCTATACGGTGACCTGTGGAATGCCTTTGCCCTGCTTCACTGAGGGACAAAAGAACGAGTCAGGGTCGTATTGCCAAGGCAAGAACACAACATCTCTGTCCACTGCATAATCCGTATACTCCCTAAACTCACAGGGTTTAGGTTAACTGTTTCCTTCTTTGGTAGGCTCAGATACATCGCACACCCCGAGGATCAAATCCACAGTGACCTTCAAGTCTGGAATGGGAAAGTGTAACCTCAAAAAGAGTCAAGAGAAACTGGAGGAAGGATTTAATAACGCTCTCTCAGGTACATGAGGCCCCCAAGCAGCCTAATCTAATTCATGGAAACCTAACTGAAATGGTCATGACAGAGTGGAAAAGTACAGTTGGCGATTCTTTGAGTCCTGGCTGTAAAAGCTCTTCGTATTTACCCCAAAGTAATCACACTTCATACATGGGGCTCAACAAAATAAACCAGACTTCATGGCTGGTCACATATAATTTGGGAAAGCGCAGCGCAGTTGGGCTGGGTCAGGGCGAGCCAGAGAAGCTGGGGAATGGCCGGGCCATCTGGATGTTTTGAATGTCTCAGCGCTGTGTATTGTCCGGCGCTGACAGGGAAAAACCAAATTAGCCATATCAGGCCTTTTAGCAGGGGCCCTACTCAGCCATCAGTCACACTGACTTCCGATTGGTGGATCCCAATTCAGCTCTCTTCCCACCTCCATTTTCCACCAGTATCCACCTTATTCCTGAGCCAAACAATGGGCGTCGCCATGACACTTTAGTATTACGAAATCCAGTTTTCTATTTCCGGCAGAAGCTGCGTTATATAGATTTTAAGTGGTTTCATATGATGGTAGTCTGACTGAAAGACAGTGAGTGACACATTCTAAGCCATGTACAAGTAAACTTATATTTTATAAAATATCCCTAGTGAAGAATTGTCAACATTTCAAAAGAAATACAAGTTGAAGAATATTCAAAGTGGCCTACAAGTTATAAATGTAAACAGAGTGGACAGAAGATGGTCGGTTTCAGGAATAAGGTGGATAGCAAGAAAGCAAGAAAGTCATAAAAATATGCCACCATTCATGTACAATAAGGAAATTCATACTTGCTTTGATACAACTTTAAAAACTTTGATACACATTTGCTTTAGTACAAATGTCTTTTTTTCTCCTCGTTTTTGTTTTAATGTGTATGTGTATGTGTATATTTTCACAGACAGGATGCTGTCCAGCACAGAAAACGTCCAGTTCAGCTTCGTCAGCCTGCACTGCAGCATGTCCAGCAGGCGTTTACGCAGTCGCCATGGACGCAAGGCGGGCGATGAGGAGGGCTCCTTCATCACGGCCGAATTTGAGCTGGATGTGAGCCTTGAGGAGGTAACAGGTTGGTTTCACTGCGGCGCCTCCGAACCCTAACCTCGCCTCTTTCTGCCTCTCACACCTGCCCCACTGTCCTCACTCCCGCTGTCTGCTGATGCTTCACCCCACTAAACTATGCCCTTGAGTATCTCCTGGTTTTGTTTTGCTTTATCTATATAGTGGCCTTGTAGCCAAGATGGTGGGTTTGATGTTTATGAATCAGGTCCTGGACAAAGGGTTTTTTGCACATGTATTTGTGGTGATTTTGTGTTGTCTTTTTTTGTTTTGTGTGCATGCATGTTGTCTGTAGACTGCACTGATGAATGTCTTTGCATTTCTGTTGACATGCACAGATGTCCGAAGTCTGCTATGTAGGCGATGTTTTTTGTATCAAGTTTTTTTGTATCAAGTGTTCTCTCTCAGCAGAGAGCTGTGACCTGGGCTGTGTCCGGCGGCGCTCGGAGAAGAGGCTTCGCAAGACCATCCGCACCCTGCGCAAGTCCATCAACCGCGAGCAGTTCCACCTGCACTTCGCCGGCTCCGAGTACGAGATGGGCAAGAAGGCGGCGGCTGCGGCGGTGTCACCGCTGCGACCCGTGGACCTGCAGGATCACTGTGGCACTGGCCAGATGCTGGTCAACAGGAAGTGCGGTGAGCATCTTACCCTACTCCTCGCCTGGGCAACCGGGGTCTCAGTCTCAGCCAGGGTTCATAGCCTCTACCGTCCAAGCCTCACACTTTCATCAGGGAGCTTTGGAGAGCACCTCACATGCCAGAAAGTAACAGGAGTGTGTTGGAGTGTTTTGGAGTGTGTTAGATGAGGTGTGTTGAGGAGGTGTGGGCCAGATGATGGCCGTATTTGGGCATGTGTTTAGTCACTGGTGTGGAGGACTAGCCCTGCAGAGGGGGAACATAAGGCTGATGCTGTCTGGTCCTGGCATTCTCCTCCTCTGTCTCTCTTACTGTCTCTCTCTCTCTCTCTCTCTCTCTCTCTCTCTCTCTCTCTCACTCCCTCTCTCTTGCTCTTTCTCTCTCTTGCTCTCTCCCTCTCTCGCATCCTCTGTCTATGTCGCTCTCCCTCTCTCAACTCCTCGCTCCCTCTCCCTTTTTGTCCCTCTCATTCCCTCTCTCTCTTGCTCTCTCTCTCCCTTTCTGTCTTTCTTTTTTTATTGAGTGCCGAGAGGGGAGTGAGAGCTTGTGTTGGCCGAGCGCGCTTGGTGTGCTTGGCAGGGAAAGGATGGTCCGTATGAAGCTATTTTTTAAAACCTCTGACCAGGGGTTTAGGACGGCTGGGTTGTTTTCGAAATAGTGAAGCCTTATCTCGCCACGCTCAAAGTGGAGGTTGAGAAAGCTCCGTGCATCAAAGGTCCAGATGACCTCAAACCACCTTGACAAATGTGCTCCCCACCTCAGGCTTCTCCGAACAAACATCTCCAATGCTCTGGACAGTGGAGTGACATCACACAAACAGTCCAGCATGCCTCTGGTTGGGAACGCACTGATACAGAATAACAGTTCCTATTTTCTTATCTTTATTTGTCTGTTTAACGGACAGAAAAAGAAAGTTGGTAGGTGAAACCCAGTGCACATCTGCTCTGAGATAGGCCTCGGTCAGCAGGCATCAGAAGGCTGGCCTTTTCTTTCTTTCTTTCTTTCTTTCTTTCTTTCTTTCTTTCTTTCTTTCTTTCTCTCTCTCTATCAGTGGCTCTGACTGAAGGCCCCATTAAGGCTCTCATGCAGACTGCCGTCCTCCTCTCTCCTGAGCCAGTAAAACAGGGTGATCAGAGCTGCCCTGTGCGCCCCAACCCCCTCATGGACGCTCAGGCTTATAGCTTGTGTCTGTTTATAGAGCTGCCCCCAAAGACCTCTCTAGGGCCCTAGAATACCAGTCACAACAGCCTCAAGGAACATCTGAAGACCGGGGCTGATGCCTCTCAGACCAGATGTCTTAAGATACATATGTCTGGGATATTGGCGTCCTTGCCATTGTGAATTGTTTTACTAAGATGTATGGAAAGTTGCAGTAGTAGTGCAGTCTCATTGCATAATCCACAGAGCCCACAGCCAAAAGACAAGCCCAGTCCAAATATCTAATAGCACTTTGGTTCTTTTTTTTACAAAAAATAAATGGCAAACGTACATTTACTTGAGTTCTGCTTAAACGCTCCCTTGAGTTCCAACTAATGCAGCAGGCTTACCGGGAAGTGAAGTCAAATAATTCCTCTGTCCAAAACAATGGTTAGCCAATGCATGCATGTCTATATTCAGCCGTAGCCATTTCTATACGGATTCTTAAGCTCATTCTTTTTTTTTTTTAGTTGTGGTGTTTGAGTGAAGGCACAGAGGAACAATTTCCAGGCACTGCTAAAAGACAGCAACATCCCCCAACAGACACACACACACACACACAAACACACACACACACACACACACACACACACACACACACACACACACACACACACACACACACACACACACACACACACACACACACATCTAAAAGGAGCTATATTTTTTCCTCTCCTTTCCCCACCTCCCCCACTGGATCAGGTTGCTAAGTGCAGTTTAGTCTTTTCAGTTTGCCAACTCCATTGTAAATCCCAGCGGGGCTTGTTCTCACTGTGGGAGAGGGGAGAACATCCCCACATCAACACACTCACTGCTTCACACACAGAGGGAAGAGAGAGAGAAGGGGAGAAAGAAAGAGAGAGAGAGAGAGAGAGGGAAGTGGGGAAATAAAGAGAGATAGAGAGTGGGAGAATGGGTGGGAGAGAAAGAGAAAGGGAGAGAGAAAGGAAGAGAGAGAGAGAGAGAGAGAGAGAGAGCAAGTCAGGGTCCCTGCTTAGGCTGTCCACCCCGGCCCTAAGAGCCTTAGCAGGGGCCTGTCCATCTCCTAAAGCCGATCACCCAGAGCATTCACGTGTAATCACGTTATAACACTGCGTTGGGAAAGTTTTATGTAATGATATTATAGCTGCCTGGTGACGTTGACGCCAAATCACGCTGACTCTCATTTCGAAAAATGGATGCGTTGTTGTTGTTGTTGTTGTTGTTACACAGCAAACTGGCTGAAATGCTGTTTGTAAACAAGCGAGTGGAGTTTATCACAAAAGGATGAAAGTAGAGGGGGGGGAAACGAATGTGTGAGCGCAGTCCAAGCCAGCCTGTGTTTGCGTCCTAATGTGCGCAGCGATTCCCATCCCTCTGTCCCGGTGTGTGTCGCCGTTGTCGAGGCTCTTGTTTGCGTGTTTGTTTTTGTGAAGGAGACACTCGGCTGTGCTGTTTATTTAAGCGGGCGGTTTAAGTGTTAAATTCCCTCTTCAAGCCGTAGCACAGCCACTTGCCGTGACCCCAGCCAGTGAACTGCCAGGGAGAATTGACTCCAGCGACACCATGGGAATCAATTAGCATCCGCTGTTTGGGCCCCGGCCTGATAGGTGCAAGCAACGACTGGGGCTGCCATGAATGGGGGAATTCAGCAGCCTGCCCTCTTTTATTGGGTTCAGCTCCTTACCACTGTGATACCATAGTGTTTGCCTATGTCATCAAATAGGCAAGAGCTGTGGGAGTGAATAGAGGTGAAAGGTCGTTTAAACCTCTTTGGGGCCATCAATTGGAGGACTCAATAGAATGGTCTCTTTGCATTTGAAAAGCTTCAAGGTTTTTCTTCTCTCTCCCTCTCTCTCTCCCTCTCTCTCTCTCTCTCTCTCACTCTGCCTCTCTCTCTTTCTCTCTCTCTCTCAATCTCCATCTTTTCCTCCACACTCTTACTCACTGCTTGCGTGAAATAAAAGCGGGGTCTGGAGACAATGCTGCGCTGGCTCTCCGTGGTCATTCAGGATAAACAAAAGGCAAAAAAATGAACTGCTCTTGAGAGAATTACATTTTCTTCCCTTTTTAGAGAAATCGGGCAATTTGCAGAGGCACACATAATAGGTGTGCAGTGAGGCTTGTGGAGGGAGGCTCCGCGCTCATTACTATGGGCTCAGTCTGGAGTAAAAAATCACTTTGGCCCCCAGCTCCTCACCGGCCCTTACACGTCAGTTGGACACAGGCACGGAGAAAGTGCAGGCCTGAAAAGCAGCACTTGCACATCTGCGAACCAAAATAACAGCTTCAAGATGGAGGCCGTGTGCCGTTGGGCTCCGATCCTGATGGGTATTTATAGCCGCTGCCAGAGCGAGACACAAGAAATTAAAAGCAAAACAAAGCACCTCTGCCCCACCTCGCCTGTCCCTGCTCGGGCCAAAAAGATTACACAGTCTCTAACTTCATCAGAGAGAAACGGCACCCAAACCATAATTAAAAAGCATTACGCACAGCCCCGCAGAATAGCCTGAATTTATAAAGCAAACATGAAAAGTGAGTGCAAGTCAGCCCCCTGTAATCAGCCCTCCAGATCCTTGTGAGGTAAAGTGGCGCGAGCTCTCTTTGAGAAACCACAGCGAGTACTTTGGGAGAGGTGGAGGTGGCTACGGCGGGATTCTCCAGAGGTGGGGAGGTGTTTGATGTGGGCTAAAAGGCAGCTGTTGGGGCTCACGGCTTGTGTTTGTCTGAATTTTTAGCATAGCTGCATCAGGTCGATTCGTGATGGCCCCCCTCTGTTGGCTTGGTGCGGGGGCTTTCTGATGCGGGGGTGGGATGGATGGGGTGGTTCTCCCACGCTACTTTCTCAAGGGCCTTTCAGATGAAGCGATTTGCGTTGTCCTGGGTTCAGTGTGAAATAGCAGTCGCCACAGCGCTCCTGTGGTCAGTTTAACCATGAGGCCGCTGAGCAGGGGGCAGCTTTGCGCTTGTGACTGCACTTTGCCCGACACAGGAACAGACCGTTGTTGCCAGGCGCAACCCATTGGAAATTATGGGTTTGAAAGCAGCGCTGGATTACTGCTTCATTTCATCATCACCACGCCATCCTCTCACTCTCTTTCTCTCTGACTGTCTGTCTCTGTGTGTCGCCTCCAGTGAGCTGCAGTGTGGGCACCTTCTACGATGGCGAGCAGGCCCGCTGTGTTCTGTGTCCCGCTGGAACGTACCAGGATGAGGAAGGGCAGGTGTCGTGTGAACCGTGCCCAGGCCCAGATGGGAGGGTCACTCCTAGAACCGTGGGGGCTCGGAACGTCTCACAGTGCGGCGGTAAGTCCACATTGTCTGGGGAAGAGCAATAGTCACCACTGGGACAGCAAACTCAAGTGCACTTAGACATCTGCAGTTTCCCATGTAAATATCATAATGGGTTTTTTGCTACACGGATGAGTGCTGTCTTGAGACACTTCATAGGTAAAACCACCAACTTCCTCGCAAAACCGTATGAGTGTGAGTGGCTGTCTTGGAGGGGGAAAGGCCATTCTTGTTTGTGAATACACTGCCGTATCCAAGTAACCGCCGTTAAAATTTGCGGGGAGCTTAATCTCCTTCTGATTAATCTGGGAAATGAATGAGTGCGAGTGAATCATCTCCTGTGTTTAGACACAGGCAGGAAGCGCATGTGTCTCGATAAAAATCTCAAGCTCTGCTCGGTGTGCTGTGTTAAGACCAGGAATTCTTTGATTGTTCTCCTGCCGCCTGCCGGACTCACCCTTGACAAAGAGCCCCGTTGAATCGACCCTTGTGTGGGCAGGGGGATTGAAAAAAGAGAAAGAAGGGATAGAAAAAAGCACCAGCATGTTTTCCTTGGTGGAACACTGTTATCGTTGCCGTTTGCATCGGCAGGCCAGATCCCATCTGTGCAGGGTAGACTAAACAGAAACAACTATCAGGCCTTCGCTGCTCTGTGGCAGGCACTTGGCTGAAGTCACTCAGGAGATAGGGAGGAGACCGTGCAGCAGGAGATAGCCAGCGCACACTACGTCATACCAACACCACCACCTCCACCTCCTCAGCTTGTTGGGAGGAGTAAACTATGGTTGGAGTGCACCCGCAGGTTTGGCTGGGGCTCAACATTACCAAAGTGTGTGTGTGTGTGTGTGTTTTGTAGGTCAGTGTTCCCCAGGGCAGTACTCCCGCGACGGCTTCGTGCCATGCGTCCCGTGCCCACTGGGCACCTACCAGCCTGAAGTGGGCCGCACCTTCTGCTTCCCCTGCGGAGGAAGCCTCATCACCAAGCACAACGGAGCCACGTCCTTCCAGAACTGTGAGACCAAGGGTGAGACACATATCTGTTTAAATAGCTCTGATCAACCACAAACATTGATATTTATTGATAAATATATATATATATGAAATATAGTTAATCATATGCCTTGGTATATACTATTTATACTTGATATGTTTTATTGAGTTTCACATGTGACAGAAAAAGAAACATGAGCATAAATGAAAATACATTTGAGATTTTTCATGAATGTACATGCCATGGTATTCATACTACTCATCATCTGTATAATGATCTTAGTGACCTATATGTTGTTTAATGTTTAATCTTTGTGCATGTGCAGTCCAGTGCTCTCCAGGGCACTACTACAACACCAGTACGCATCGCTGTATCCGCTGCCCCACGGGCACCTACCAGGGGGAGTTCGGCCAGAACTACTGTGTGGCCTGTCCGGGAAACACCACCACCGACTTCGATGGGTCCACGAGCATCATGCAGTGCAAAAGTAAGCCTGGAGCTGTGGGCGCACAAGACACAGAGAGATATCTTATTAAATCAGTAGCTAATAACACCATGAACACGTTTTTACTTGCCTTGTTCAACGTTTAAACCACATTAAAAAAGCGTGCTGAGAGAGCGGCTCTTCATGTTCTGTGTGCAGCTCACCAGCGGATAATTAGTGTTGTTCCGCTAGGGCATCATAAAGCATTTGGCACTCTCCTGTCATCTTGCAGACAGACAGTGTGGAGGAGTGTTGGGGAATTACACCGGCTATATAGAGTCTCCCAACTACCCGGGGAACTACCCGGCCAACATCGAGTGCAACTGGACCATCACGCCTCCCCCCAAGCGTCGCATCCTGATCGTGGTGCCCGAGATCTTCCTCCCCATCGAGGACGAATGTGGCGACTACCTGGTCATGAGAAAAACACGTAGGTAGCCCAGAGAGACCCCAGACGTCTTCTCCTCACATGTCACATGAAAGGCCAAAAAATGTCCCACCTAACACAGTCCTATAACACAACGGGCTATGCGAGAAAAAATATTTTCAAACAAAACAGGTCGTCCTGTCATTGGTAAGATTGGCTTTTTTCTTGAGAAAGTTAGGATTTTTAGTAGGCTGTCGGGCCAATTTCTGTGAATGGCTCTTTTGAATAATAAATTACATCATTGTGCTAACAGCTCCCTTTCCTTTTCTCAATATGCACACAAATGGTCATCTAATACTATGGTTGTTAGAGCCTGTAAACCGTAAGCATATACATATGATGGAAAAATCCACACTTTGGAAACATTCTGTAGTAATAGCAGGCAGGCTTTTGAACCACTGACCTAATAGTAATGATGTATTTGGTGTACAGCATTTCACCTAGCTTGAACAAAGCTAAATCACTAGTTGCAGAGGTTGTAGTGGAAAAGGAATTGAAAAACACACCCCCTTGTTGGAAGTGTGAGCTGCCTGTGGAGAGAGCTGATGGGAGATCCCCTCCTGCAGACACATGGTGCTTACATGTGCACTCACTCAGTGTGTGCGCTTTAATCTAGCCGGATGTTTTAGCCCTTTGTGTGTTAGCATGCAGAGGAGCAGAGGGGAAGACATTACTCCTGGCAAAGCCCACTGTGTGTGTGTGTGTGTGTGTGTGTGTGTGTGTGTGTGTGTGTGTGTGTGTGTGTGTGTGTGTGTGCGCGTGCGCGTCTGTGTGTGTGTGTGTGTGTGTGTGTTTATGTGTGTGTGTGTGTGTGAGTCTGTATGTGTGAGTCTGTGAGTGGGGCTGTTAAGTGATCACGCGTTAATGATGAAAAGGAGTGCTGGGCTGCATGGGTGGAGTAGTGTTATGGGCCCCATTATGGTCTCGCTGTGATCTCCTGGTGCTTGAATACGCCATTTAGGAGCAGCTCTCACGCTCTCAGAGCCCCCGTGGAAGAATAGGCCTGTGAGACTTAAGTGGTTCCTGTTTCTCGCAGATCTCCCAAACTCGGTGACGACGTACGAGACATGTCAGACGTATGAGCGCCCGATTGCCTTCACCTCCCGCTCCAAGAAGCTGTGGATCCAGTTCAAGTCCAACGAAGGGAACAGTGGGAAGGGCTTCCAGGTTCCTTATGTGACATACGATGGTAAGACAGAAGCACATCAGATAAAACACAAGATAATTATCCTTAGGCGTAGTGTCATTAACTACAACATTATGAAAATCCTAACAGTGATTGGATAATAACAGTTCTAAGTGTGTGTGTTGACTTTTGATTCAAGGCTTAGAGAAGAGGTATACAGTTCCACACAGTCTTGCACAGCCCCAATATGCACTCTTGACTTTCATGTAGCAATTTCTCCAATGGGTGTGTCTGTGTGTTATTGTCAACTTGGGATCAGATCAGATCAAACCGTCTTATTTGATGTTCCCTCAGAGGATTACCAGGAGCTGATTGAAGACATAGTCAGAGATGGAAGGTTATACGCGTCTGAGAATCACCAAGAAATTCTAAAGGTACAATATAATATATCTTATATCATATATTGCATAATGTTTTTTATGAGGAATGATTTACATACTACTTGTTTGATAAGAGGGAAAACGGGGAAAGAGCATGCATTTTAGGAAAGGTAAACAACTGAAGATAGATTTCAAAAGTGTTATCCAAAGATTCCACAATGAGCCTCTCAGTGGCTTTTAGTGCTAGAGGTCCCTCTTGTGGAGACAGTGGAAACAACAGTGTAACAAGAGTTGTGGTTTAATGTCTATTTTCCTTTTGTCTGTGAAATGAGTGTTAATAATGGTTTCATTTTAACAGGACAAGAAACTTATGAAGGCCCTGTTTGATGTCCTTGCGCATCCACAAAACTTCTTCAACTACACTGCCCAGGAGTCAAGGGAAATGTTCCCCAAATCCTTCATCCGATTTTTGCGCTCCAAGGTTCTGCGTTTTTTGCGGCCCTAAATAAAAGCAGTGCTTATCGCCCCTTGGTGGCACTCCCCTGAAACTGTGCTTCATCATTGGTGCAACCAATTATAGACTCATAAGAAACTGTCCAACCTGAGAATGTTTGGTACTACCAGGTGAGACTGAGAATGAGGAGCGAGTGACTCTTAATGTGACATCTCATCTCTGCCACCCAAAGAAAGGTGACAGTGGACGATCTCAGCGAGGACGCTGGGGCTCTTCCTCCCCATGATAAGACCAGAAGTGGACAGCATATAAATTGACTAGTACTTGTCACAGCTAAATGCTAGTGGGACCCTCAGTGCCTCTAAATCAGAAGGACGTCAGTGACACCCCCCTTCTTTTTTTATAAAGGATAAGTGTGGACTGTCAAGTAACTCTGAGTCTTTGAAATGGTTGTTTGAAACTTTGAATTATCTGTTGAGTTGAGTGGTTGTGTCGTGTGGAAAGACCAGCAAATGTACTTTTTGTCCTTCCTGTCCCCCAACAGGACATCCTATAGTGTTCAAAACTATTTTGTTTGTCCATCAAAGGGAAGATAACTCCTTTTACATGTTTGTGCATAAAGAGAATAGCCTACTCATTTTTACTGATGGAAGATAGGTGGGCCCTGCAGTGTTGAGATGCATCAAGATCACTGGTGCTTATTGTGATGAAATATATATATTAAATATACTGTATGTTAAATGCAACCTTTTTATATATCTGATCACTACAAGGGAGGCTGTACAAGTGACACAGTTAAAAAAGCAATTATTCTTTTGAATGTTTTGTATATTATGTATAAAAATATTAGACTGCTCTCATGAATTGTATTGTAGACAGATGCCTTCCTGTGAAGTATGTAATTTTGTTGAGTGATGTATGGAAACATGTTTTGTACATCCACATAGTATAGGTCTCATTTTCTCGCATGATTTAATCACACCGCCACTGAATGCCAGTACTTTGTTGTCAGGTTTGATACACTTGCACAGCCAACAATAAGACCTTCACATGCCCAAGAGATCCCATCATGCAAGTTTGTCAGAACCTTGTACTCAACAGATGAAATTAACCATGACTTTTGGGAAAAGAGTTTGGTAGAATAGCAATTTCTGGTCATGCATTAGAAAGTAAATTAATATCTATATTTTTATGTTTTATACATCTAACGTGTAAATAAATCAAGTAATAAAAAATGTATGCCTGTTCTGTTTCCTGTGTAGCATAATAAATATGAATATCTACACTGTTGTCAAAATTATTATCATCATAATGTACATTTTCAAAAGAGCACAGTACCACTTTTAGGAAGAAAAGAAGAACGCCAGGACACTAAAATAATAACAATAGAGCCCCCTGGTGGAGCCTCTGATCAACGCTACTTTGTTTACTATGTTGAAGCTTTATTAGAAAGGTTTTTTGTATGGTTAATGCATATAATTATTTGCATAGCCTAGAATTTGGTTCATTTATGTTTCTTTTTCTTAATTTAGAAGGGTCAAAACAAACACCAGATGTCTAGGGGAAGGATAATGGTATAATGAGTAGGCTATGTATATCTGATAACCAATTACTTAACTAATTTATTCTACATTTCCAGACCAGATGAGGGGATAAAGGATTGATGTAATTTTCTACCATATATACCCAAAAAACAAAGAAATGTAAAATACGTAGCCTACAGTGAATTTGTGAGGACGAATTAAAGTTAGGCCAGGCCTATAGGCCTACCTATCAAACATGTCTTTCATTGTTGGAGAGTGCGTTCCCTTTTATTTGCTGGTATTTTTCTTTTGAAGTAGTATGAACAATAGCCTATCATGAAAAACTGAACAAAAATACTTTGAATTAGGCCTACATTGAAAATGCAGTCTCTAAAATCCATGAATGGTTCCACAACAACCGTGTGTGCTGGGGACGAATTTGCAGCGCGCACTTGAAAATGATCAGCTGACTCTGCTGCCACAGAGATATCTTGTATGACTGGCTTCCCTCTTACATTTCTGTATGATTTTGTTGTCCTTCATAATTATTGTCGGTTACTGCCGAATCAGTTTGAGCTCTGATCAGGTTCTGTACTTTTAATCGAGAAAGATGTATCATACTGGCATTAGAGTTTCCTCACAAGTAGTTCCGCTCTTATGTTTTGTCTTCGTGGTAATATCAACACAGACGGTCGACGCAAAGGTAAGTGAACAAACACGTATATTTATCTGTGCTTTAGGTCAGCAACCATTTTAACAAAACACGGGTAAAACAACATCCTGGCAAACCATTCTCTGTCGATGGTGCAGTTATGCAACCGGTTCTGTAATTGTGTCTAGCTTGATGGCTAGCACTAGCTAGTTAGGCATTTAACGTTAGCAATCCAGTAGCTCACCAACCGTACTTTTGCTGTTAGCAAGCTGCTATTTGGCTTTCCTTTTGTAATCAAATGCCTTACGTTATATTCGCATATGTATCCCAATCCGTGTGGTCGATTTGTCTGTTTCGTAATTAGGCCTGTCTTGTTTCCAACAAGGTTTGACAAGTTGACTTCTACGTCAAATGATCAGTCACCATAGCGCACCCAAACAGACCTTTTACAAAACAATACGTGTATGATCCTCTTGTGGTTTATGAACAAATGCTACCGTCCTTTTATTTAGATATGTATTTAATGCACGTTACGTGTCCTAGTATCAATGAGCAGATAAGGTCGAACAGACAGGGTGGGTCAGTCTACAGAGAAGACATGAAATGTCACTGTTGTGTAGGGGTGTGACTTTCAAAACCGACGTCTCGAATCAGTGTCGAGGCTTCGAAGTATGGCACATATCGAAGCACAAGTGTTTCGAAACACTGCTTCGAAACGTGGTTCAAAACAGCCATGTCATGTGACCACTGCTTCGAAACATCGTTCAAAATCCCTATGTCATGTGACCAAAGTTTAAGTGAACGTTCGGTGCATTTCACCCGTGTCGGCAGGCGTGCCCGCGCGTTCAATTAACAGTGTAGACTTTTCTTCAGCAATAACCATGATGGAGTAGTGGTTAGTGAGGGTATTTTTGGTAGCCCAGGCTGCACAAATGTGGTTCGATCCCCGTTTGATTTGTAAGGTATTGTTTCAGTTTATAAGTTTTCTTGATTAATCATTAACCACACAGTTTCAACTAAACTCTCAGAATGTTCAAAAATCGAGAGTTTTTATAAGAAGAAAGTGATTTAGAGAACACAAGTGGCAGCAATAATATTCTCTTTTTTGTGACTTCATGTGGTCAAAAATCAACAATAAAACATTCAATCCATTAAACAAGCAACCAGAGAAAACAAGCATTAAAATAACATGGTAATACTATTAATAAAAAAGAGCGAAAGAGAGAAAGAGAAAGAAAAAAAAAATTAAAGAGAGTAGGCCTGTCTGAAAAGATGAGTTTTTAGGTGAGATTTGAAAGTGGTTATGGACGTGGAGTGTTGAATGTAGTGGGGCAGAGAGTTCCAGAGGTGGGGGGCTGAGTGACTGAAAGCTCTATGGTAACCAGACGAGCAGTTGGGAGGATGAGCTGGATGGAGGAAGAAGATCTGAGAGAACGGATGGGTGTCTTGATATGGAGAAGCTCAGTAAGATACTGAGGAGCAAGATTGTTAATAGCTTTAAATGTAAGGAGGAGGATCTTGTAAATGATGCGGTATTTGAAGGGGAGCCAATGAAGTTGCTGCAGGACAGGTGTTATGTGACTGATAGAGGGGGTTCTGGTAATGATGCGGGCAGCAGAGTTTTGGACCAGTTGTAGTTTATGGATGGATTTGTCAGGTAAACCATAGAGGAGAGAGTTGCAATAGTCTAGGCGGGAGGTGACCAGTTCCAATTCCAGCACTGTTGGGGGAGAGAGATGGGTGCAAGCGAGAGATATTACGTAGATGGAAATATGCCGACCGAGTGATGTTATTGATGTGGGACTGGAATGACAAAGTGCTATCTAGGATGACACCCAGACTCTTAACCTGGGTGGCAACATGACAACATGAACTAACAACGTGTGTGTGTGTGACTGTGTGCGCGTGCATTCGTGGTTCACATGCACAAGTGGCAACATGAACTGTGTGTGAGTGGGTGTTTGTGTGTGTGGGTGTGTGTGTGCATATGTGTGTGCGAACATTGGTGGTTCACACGCACAAGTGGCAACATGACAACATGAACTGTGTGTGTGTGAGTGGATGTACATGTGTGTGTATGTGTGTCTGTTTGTGTGTGCTTCTGTGTGTGTGCGCATGAAAGTTGTGTGGGAACATTGATGGTAAGTTGTAGGAGTGTGTGTAAGGATATCCTGGATGAAAATTATACTCTTTCCCATTAATTTCCTATGGTGGTCATTTTTGACCGTAAACAAAAAAAAATGTTTTGAAGTTGAATAAATTACTCAAATTCAAAGAAAATAGTCACAATGAATGTTATGTGTTCAAATGCCTTTTGTGAAGGATGTCATAAGGTCTTGAAGCAATCTGATGAAAAATGCCATATGTATGGTACAGGGAATGTGTAAATAGGTCATTTTTGACCGGAACAGTGATAGAAGGTTAAACATGAAACCAGACCATGCCAGCTTACAAAACTGAAAACCAGAAGGCCTAGTGAAAATACCAGGCTACTTCTGTGTGGTTTCAAAATTCTGTTTACCATAGCATTAGGTTGACTTGAAACAATGACCTTATGGGATATTTTCTTACTTGAGATTTTGCTTCTGTTTGCAACAGAATTCAGAAGACATTAGATGCAAGTGCATCTGTCCCCCTTACAAAGACATACAGGGGCAGATTTACAACCAAAATGTGTCCCTAAAGGACTGGTAAGTCCCCCCCCCCCACCCCCATCTGAGATTCTATCTAGATTGTCATGCTTAATATGTTAAGATACTAACATTTCATTCAAATGTTAAAATTGGTATCTTTCTTTTTTGCCAAGCAACTGTCTTCATGTTGTGGAACCGATGCCAGTGGAAGGAAAGGATGTGGAGGCTTACTGTCTGCGATGTGAATGCAAGTATGAAGAGAGAAGTTCTGGAACTATCAAAGTAAGTCATTGAGGATACTCACATTGGGAGTGAAAGGACTAAATTACAAAGTAATGAAAAATATGTGTCTAGGTGTTGGCAAGCTAAGTCAGTAATAAATAAAACTGCTTAATTGATTTAATGTCACAGTTGCTGTTAATATTAATATGGCTTTTAGATCCCCTGGCCTACGTTGAAGATGTCCAATTTTAGCGTAACTGTAATTGCTCATCTCTTTTGTATGAACATCAGCTAGCTGATTTATCTGGCTGTACAATCACAATTGCAACATACCTAATACAGATGATGGACCGTTTTGTTTCAGGGGACGATTATTGTGTACCTGTCCATCTTGGGCCTGTTGTTGTTATACATGGTTTACCTGACCCTCCTGGAGCCCATTTTGAAGAGGAGACTCTTTGGCCATTCTCAGCTGATACAGAATGAAGATGATGTTGGGGTATGTGTCGTGCAAAATTATCTCTGGTTTCCGGTTCGCTCCATCATCCAAAGATATGTCAGAGATGGGAGGGATGGGAGGGCTGATGCAACAATGTCATATGTTCAGCACTGTCGCATCACATCACTGTCCACATCACCAACTGAACAAAATTGATCAAAATGATCAATTGTTTTTTTTCTTCGTTAGTGAAGAGTCAGTTCTGTGTGTAGGATCTGTAGGAATATTGTAAAAAGTTGTTTGTAGAAAGATATGTATTCTGTACACTCGATTTAAAAGAATGGTTGAATAGTCTGTCTTATGGCTATGACATTACAATATAGTGAAAAACACTCAAGAAAGCCCATAGTAGGGAGTTATTTTAATGAAAAATGTATTTACACAATTAGTTGCTTCAATGATTCCATTCTCTTGGTTGCAGTTACACATAGTGTACCCATTCCTAGGATTCTTGCTGCTCTGATTAAAATGTAGGCACTTTGTATTGTGTTATTTTACTGTCATTTTAATGGTTTGTAAAGCACTTTGGGTCAACCCTGTTGCGTGGACTTGAACTGACTGTCCTATTATTACTGCAGCTCTGATTCCAATGTGTGCTGTCCTTCCCCACTCTGTGTGTTCCAGGACCAGCAGCCGTTCGCTAACGCGCACGATGTGCTGTCACGCTCGCGCCTGCGTCCCAACATGCTGAATAAGGTGGAGCATGCTCAGCAGCGCTGGAGGAGGCAGGTGCAAGAGCAGCGCAAGTCCGTCTTCGACCGCCACGTCGTCCTCAGCTAATCTCACTCCGCCTCCTCGGCCCTCTCCCCCCGTCTGCCCCTCTCCTACACACACACACACACACACACACACACACACACACACACACACACACACACACACACACACACACTCACTCCCCTGTTAGACCTGTGGCAGTGAGATCACTGTGACTGGAACTGGCCCGTTCATGCATTCCCCTGAACAGCACTATCTCCTCTGGTCCATCATTCCATAGTGTTCCACACAGCTGCTCCTGGGGCACTGTCTCTTTGTGTTAACAATCTCATTGACGTAGGTCTGTGGAAGTGATCTGGTGTGTTTGTGTGTGTGTGTGTGTGTGTGTGTGAGAGAGAGTGTGAGTGTGTGCGTGCGTGTGTGTGAGTGAGTGTGTGTGTGTGTGTGTGTGTGTGTGTGTGTGTTGAAGCTCATTCATATGAACTTCATTCATCAGGCTTTTAGTTGAGCTCACCATAGAATATGACTATGAACAGTTCAAAATGCAGTGATGTAATGTAACCTATTGTAATGCATGACACACCATGATACTCCTCTTTCTGTATTGAAAAATGTTTGACCTGAATGCATTTTAGCCACACCAAAAAGCATCATTGAAAAAGTGCCAACAATATGATCAATCTGAGTTCATTTAAAAACATTTATGTAAAAAATATGGCATTGAAAATAGCTTTTGGAAACATACCTGGAATTTGACATTTAACTGGAATAAGATCCCCCAAAAACCTGGAATCTTGAGAAGGTGATAATGAAAATGTATAGTGTTAAAGATGACTTAAATCCTCAGTGTACAGATTAATATTCATGTTTTCCAACTTGGAACTTGCCGTCATTGAAACTTCTAATTCATCTCTGTTCTAATTCTTCTCTCCCCTAATGCATCTCCCTCCCTCTTCTGTTTAAATCTCTACTCGGTTGTGGCGATGTTCCATTTATACTACTGCATAAATCCATAGTTGATTGTTTACTTGACATGTAGCCATGAGTTGTCTCCAATCAAGATGTCTTATTTAACGTTTAACTGACTGGAATCGGATTCTTTTTTACATCACTGCCTTGAGAATTACATTTTGATCCTGGTGTGTTGTGTTGCAAATCTCTGCCTCATGCTCATTTAGATCAAGCACATTTGTAATACATCTGTGATGATGACCTACATTCTCTTGCATAATAAATTGTCTTTGAATTGAAATGAATGATGTACGACTAATCAGGTAGGAACGTTGTTGATGTAGCACTGCTGGAACATAAGGAGAGATGGAGAAACGATGTGTATAGAAACTGTCAAATGAGAGTTGAAGTTTTGTGTTCTGGTTTGATGTAAAGCTTTCTAAAATATATAAAACCCTTGAATTTCCTGTACACGTTTGCCTGATTGGTCATTGTTTTTGCGGCTTGTCTCTAAATGGGATTTGTGTGCGACGGTGCAGAGTAGACTGGTAACTAGGTTATTTCTTAGTGCACTTTGCACCATGCAGCCCAAATAGTGTTCAGACTTCTTAATTTCTCAGCTATTATGAAATCTGACCCCATGCAGGCTTTTTTTTATCTTTCAAATCAAATGTGTGTCAATCCACCAGAGGGAGTGCTGTACACAGACACATTCAAAACTTAATAATTTTCAGAAAGACAGCACTATCTATTTTCCTTGAGCTGGTGAGTAGTTTACACCTGAGGTTTTTGTATTTCTTTGGTAAGGAGCTTTGTGGAGGTTATGTAATGAGTAACAAACTCTAGGACGTTATTGAGAAAGTCTGAATCATTCCACAATAAACAGTGCAATATATAACTTTGTGACACCTATACCTCAATTGACAGCGGCATAAAATAAGCGTTTGTAACAATGATATCCTATCAACAGAAATGACAAAATGTTATCTTGATGAAGAGCATACGCAGGGCAGTGCACAGAATGTAAGCCCTCTCAATAACGACCGTCATCGTTTCCTGTTCCAGCTCTTTTTCTTTTTTTAGGGACATTTATCGGGATTGCTTGTATCTGGTTCAGTCCATACACAACTCCGGCAGACTCCGGAGGAAAGACTTGTGACAATATGGATTTTTAAACTAGCATTAACAAAAGAAGAAAAAGCGCCAGAAAGCAAAGGTAAGACAGACCTCTCTCATCACCACCCTCACTATCTTTTGTACGAGTCACGCTTAAATTAACTTTCCAAGGTTTCTTGCAGATATAGGCAGCTCTGTCAGACGCGATGTCAAAATAAACCTACTTTGCCTTGACGTGGCACATTGCCCAAAGGCAGGATACTCCACATTAATCTGATTTCGTTTACTTTGTTTTTAGATTATTTCGTTTACATCTGGAACAGCTGATAAGAGAACTATGTCATTGTGAAGCATGATGCGTTAGGAAAGAAAACATACCTTAAACTTGTGTCACGCTGGCTTATAGTTGTTTTTCACTATTCTGGAAAAGGCACAATTATGAGTGAAGTGAAAACTTGATTGTGCTGCGAAGCAAACAGCTCGTTGTAGTTGATGAACTCTTGCGCTTACAATCAGTGGATACGCGGGGGCGCCCTTTAGCCTTATATTGTCTCAAGGATTAAACTCCTAAACTGGCCTTAATTGCTCAAATTAGTGACCCTGACCCCTTGTTTTCATTATCATTCTATATGAATATCATGTTAGTTTCACACCATTTATTCTATGCGACAGAAATGGACAGAAAATACACTGCACCATATAATTGCATTAGACTTGGTTAGAAGACTCCTCTCCTATCTCTTTGTCTCTTCTTGATCCAAGAGGAGGAGAGTTTGCCCAACAGTGCCTCAGGGTCGCAGTAAGGGAAACAATTAGACCAACTATGAGATAAAATCTCTCTTTCTCTCCCTCCCTCTATGAAACTCAAGGTCTATGGTGCATTAAGTCATGCTGATATTATAGTTAGGCTACTTACAGAATGGGATGTAGAGAGCCTTGATTCTGTCTGTTTTACTGTGAAACAGACGAATGGCTTAGTAAAGCCTCATCGCACACCTATTGCATACCTGTTTGACTTTGTGTAAACTGTCTCGCTAAATCATGATTTTAGGGGAACTTGTTATATCATAATTTGAATCTTTTTACACATTGTGGTGAAGTTCTTCTGTGATGGTCTTTTCTTGATGGTATTGCTGGTATTAAGCTTCCATTGAAGCTTAATCTGGAAATCACATGCGCTCATGATGTAACTTTAATACAGAGCTAGGTCCTACATCCCACTCACATAGCAGAGCCAACAGATGTGAAGTCTATTAACAGACGTAACTAATCTGTCTCGTTGCTTCAAAGGATTGATGTTGCTGCTTATTGCTGCAAGTGTTTTTATTGGTTTGTGTCTGTCTCATAAATTGTCCCATGAAATGCTATGCCATATCCAACTGTTATGGTGCAGCCTTCTCCAAACAATGCAATGCTTCATTAAACACTAACAATTCTGACAGTATGAGCATAACGTCTAACATAGATGCCGACTTCTTAACCAGGCAGAAGTGACAGCACTATTATGTATCATGATACAGATTGCAGAGGATATTTCAGATTAAAGGCACAGGCTCATTAGTGTATTGAGGGTGAATAATATCCCCCCATCAACTTCAATCTTGAGATGGGGATATATGAAGATGTATTCAGAGTGTGAATAATGTCCAGCTGTCTCATTCTTTATAATTTCAGGGGAATGAATCATGATGTCTCGCCTAAAAAAAAAACATATTTTTTTGCGTTCAGCACTGTTCACTCTGTGGCCTGTCCCCATCATTAGGCTTCTTAACGTTGAACTACTGAAAATATATTGTTGTCTCCTGGAAGCATTTGCCCATAAATATTTTGTGGTTGGGTTGTGGTTAAAATGTCTGTGCTTGGGAGGGATGTTGTGTTTTGAGGCTCTTCTGGTATCACTGAGCTTGATAGATGGCTAATTGCAAATATGCCACTTGTAAGTATCACTTTCAGCTATTGTAATGTTGTAATACTCCCCAGCCTTAGTTGCCTGAACAGAGAGGGTCTATATTTAAGGGCAGCCGTGGCCTACTGGTTAGCATTTCGGACCTGTAACCGGAGGGTTGCTGGTTCGAACCCCGACCAGTAGGCACGGCTGAAGTGCCCTTGAGCAAACCCCTCACTGCTCCCCGAGCGCCGCTGTTGATGCAGGCAGCTCACTGCGCCGGGATTAGTGTGTGCTTCACCTCACTGTGTGTACACTGTGTGCTGTCTATGTTTCACTAATTCACGGATTGGGATAAATGCAGAGACCAAATTTCCCTCACGGGATCAAAAGAGTATATATACTATTACAATGCTTTTAAACTGAATGTAAGTAAGTTAAACTGAATGTTAGAAGAGATGTGAGGGTTCAAAGCAAATGGCCTCTATTGTTCTGAACAAAACAGCTTGGCCTGATTTCTGAATTTAGAGCAGTCTAAATCTCTAATAAATGTCAGAACATTGCCGTGAACATGCTGTTGATAGTGCTCATTTGGGTGTGTGCTAATTGAATAAAGGGTAAATAATGTTCTATAGTACAGTCCCCCACCTCCATAGTACAGTCAGGTAGAATAGGTTACATTAAAACATGCTCAGGTTGAGTTACACGGCAATATTCCAACACGGTGGCGTCATTAATCTTCCATATTGAAAATGCAGCAGTTACTGAGAACATGTGTCAGAGGGCTGTCATATTCCATGCTGCCCCCAGCACAGCACAGCACAGCACAGCACAGGGGCAGAGAATAAATCAAATAAAAACAAATCAAAGGGGCCGATATGGCGTCCCCACAGATAAGTGTTGTACATGTAAGAAGGATGTAGAGAGGTATTGTGACTTTCGTCTAAATCTGCTAACAGGATGCCTATGTAATACACAACAGTAAATCTTCAATGAATGTCTTCAGGGCAACTGATGATATTTATTACAAAAATAAAACAAAAAGTAAGCTGTGTGTTTGCTTCATTGTTTTGTCATGATCTCTCTGAGCTGTAAATGTTATCCATAATGTAGTTCATAATTATGAGACGGTTAAAAGAGCGCTCACATTTAATCATGGACATGTTGCCTTTCTGAACTGTTTTCTGTCAACATGTTGCGAAATATGTTCCTTAAATGTTCCTTTGTACTCTGTGTATCTTGCCTCATATATAATCTTTTGGATCCATTTGCTTTCATTTTCAGGGTCTGAAACAATTAATCACTGGGAAGAGACAGAATTGCATCATTAGTATGTACTGTATGTCTTCAAATGACCAGCTGCGAATGACAATGTGAATTATGGGCAAAGGAAAAGTCTTAAATCGAACTAGAACTAATTTAATAAGGCAAAATCACTTTGCTAATTTAACACCATGGGTAAGACCTCCATCCAATTCTCCCACAAATCAAAATATATACTGAATTGTCCTGATGTGGGACACTGCCTAATGTGGGACGCCTTAGCTCTGGTGGGTGTGGCTCTTTCCCAAAGTAATGAATGTCAGTGAAACTATGGCAAAAAGCCAAAGCTGTAGGGTCCTGTCATCAAAATTGGATGTGGATTTAATATGTTGTCCTCACATTGTAGCCTAATATAGCCTACTACAGAAGTCCGAAAAGCAAAAAAATGTCCCACATTAGGGCAATCCACCCCTAGCTGTAGTTCATGCACTAGAACTTTACTTGTTGATAGACTTTTCCCGCCCTTTCAATTAGGGCCCAAGGTCTAATTATTCATAGCATTATTCTCTTTAATAATTAGAGAACACATGCTTCCAATGAACTTTGTGACCTTTATCCTGTGACCATTAATGCACAGGCTTCAAAACCCAGTAGTGATACCTGTAGTGTCCAAAGTGAGTTTGCTGTAGGTTTCATGGGTCGAAACCAAAATAGTCTTAATAATGTGACTGTATGTTTGCAGTTGAATTGAATACAGTGCAGCTCAAAAACAAGGTCAGTCATTTCTCTTGTTTACTGGATGCAACAAGTATACAAGAACAGTCCCATTTGGAGCAGATTGCCTCCAAAGTCAACAGAAAAAAGGTGGATAATAATTTCTGTGGTGCTGAGGTTGCATATTTTTGTCTGCGTTGTCAACAAAACCTCACCAACAAAAAGTCATTATGCTTTGACTCAGTTGGTGCTCTTTGACATCTGGTTCACTCCTACATACCCCACACTTAAAACCACCACATATTTTGGGGTTGTGATGTTCCTGGTAGTAGGCATACTCTCCCTGAAGTGATGTTTAGTCTGTGCACATGAATCCGCATTTCACTGATGTGTTCCCAGGGCTCATAGGAGCATGTATTGAAATATAACACCGTATGAGGTTATTTTAACACAGACACAGGCAGGACGCACAGACAGTAGATATGTAAACACACCATAGGCACTTTCAGATGTCTGTGAAATCCTGGGTAAAAACAAAAGAGAATGCCTGCACACCAGAGTAGCTCTCAGAGTTTAATTAAAAGGAAAAAAAAGCAAAGTTTTGAGCCGATGCGATCTTCTTCAGGCCCTGGGTATCTGGGACCCTACAGGCAATGAGATCAGGCCATGCAGTCCTTTGGTTAAAAATGTTAATAAAATTATGTTTGCTGAAAATCACTATGCCTCCCCTGAATTACCCAAAATCCAAAATCTCCCAAAAATATAATGGTGGAAACATACTCTTTAATTGTCAGTCTGATATGTTTGGATGGGAGTTAGTGTACATTGAGTCCTGTAGTTTACCCCACAAAGCACATTGTAAGGTCAGGCTGTCATAATCACAGTAAGTTCAGTGCTAATTGAAATGGTTGTTTGAGGATCAGCCTTATCCTTAGAAGTTGAAGATTATGAGTTATTCTGGAACAGTGCATTGGCCAAGTGGTTTGCATTCCCAAGACAGATAACTGTGAGTTGTAGTGTGTGTGTGTCTGTGTGTTAGTGTGTGTGTGTGTGTGAGAGAGAGAGAGAGGGAGTGTGTGAGAGAGAGATAGAGAGAGAGACAGTGTGTGTGTGTGTGGTGGGGGTCATGGAGAACATGCTCTGATGATCCACTCGTTTAAGGTGGCTGGTCTCATATATCATATTAACACTTCAGATAGAACACAGATAGAATACAGAGTCATAAAACAGTATTACCTGTGGCAAACAACTGTTTTTGTGCTGAGCACAATGCCTTGTGTCCACCATGGTCAGTTTAGTGTGTGATTTGTTATAATTGTTTGTTGCCTTCACCAAACTTGTTGAAACTTAATCATAAACCACTATGGGACACAGCTGCAAAACATTGTCAGGAGGACTCTTGTCTCTCGCTGGGCCAAAGTGGGATATATTTATACCACAGGCAATGCTTTAATTTTTACACTCTGCAATGCAAAGTGGCCAAAGCTAATCCATTTTTGCTCCCAGTGATACAGACTTGACTGTGTGAGTGACTCAGACGTACTATCTGCTGAATCATTTTGCAGACCCAAGAAGGAAAACAACTAACTCACAGTGTCCCTCTGGTTGGATTGCTACAGCATGTATTTGTCATTAAATACAATTGTCTAAAGGCCTGACTCATGCTCTGACTACGTGAGGCATAGCCCCCTGGCCAAGCCAGCTGTTAGCAATGTGTTATGCTTGTTCTCTGTTGCTGAGAAACCTAAAACTTCATAAGCACACAGGAGAGACAGTGGATCAGGGTGTTTTAGCATTGTCTGTGAGCCTCACTGCAAGCATGGATGTCCAACAGAGGCCATGTCAGCAAACCTAATTATAGTTCCCAGAGGCGTTTTCTTTGTTTTCTCAAACTCATAATGTAGGTTACAAAAACATTATCCACAGTTCTTTTATTTTAGTTATGTCCTGTTAAAACAGACCAAAGTAGGCTACTTTTGATTTGTGGTCCAATGATGGACCAATACAGGATTAGTCGTACATCCTCTAATTTAAATTTTCTAAACTCTTGCGCATTTGACTTTCTCCACTCTTAAGATGTGTTCACAAGTCTTGCTTAAGATACCATGCTTGAAAATTACCCTGTCCTTACATCTAGTCCATTAGATTAACTGTATTGTTTTTAATGTTTTTAAAGGAAGGAAGTATGGAACCAGGTTGGAATGCGGATAACAATACAATGAAATCATTACCAACATCATACAGCACTTATAAGTAGGCCTATTGAACCATGCGTTTGTGGTACTGCAGACCTCCATAATGTGGGAGTGAGAAAACTTGAATGCAAGAGTGGGGGGCAAAACATCCCATATCCTTGGTTACTAGCCCAGCCTTCTGCTTGCCAGCCCTCTCGGCAAGGGAGGACTCCGTTTGCTTGAGAGGACTTGAGTTGAATTTTAGGGAAGAAGTCCAGGTATCACCGGCAATGTTGTGTGTTTTGAGAATGATGTCTTAACAGGATCTTTTTTAGAGAGACACCTCAACATGAAAATGGCTTGGATAACCAGAGGCTTCCTTGAGGTAACGTTAACACGCCTGTCATGTAAATCGCGTCTTTGCGTTGTAACTGGTGTTGTAACATTGTTGCAAAGAAACTTGCAGCATGTATATCTTGGCGCTCCAAATAACACTCGAAACTGTTTGGAAAGATGTTGCGTTTGAATAAGCTTAGCAACTTTGGAAAGCGGCACAAAGTATTACATTTAGTGTAAGGGGCCATATTTGGTCATTCACCTCTCTTGTCAAGTTGTGAAAATCAAAACAAATGTATAAAAACGTATACAGTCCGCTGATTAGTGCATGCTCACTATCAAATAAATGGATTGAAACCGATAGCCTACATAGGCTACATCCAACGAAATGAAAACGACATGGTTTGAAAGAACATACACAAATGTACCGTTCACAGAACAACTATTTCATATACCGCAGACATGAGAATGAGTACTATTAAAGTAAATTACAGAGCACGAAAGGCTTTTTTATTCTTAGAAACTTAAACAGGGTGGATGACAATCACTGTGTCAAATAACATGTCTCGATTAACGGCGCGAAATTTCGTTTAGAGTATAAGTGAAATAACTTGAAGCCACCATTATAGTGAGGTTGTTGAGTTTACCAATGAACTAGCCAAAACCTCTAGATATCTGAATAATGATTAATGGCATTTCCGCGTGGGTACGTATAAAAGTGTTGTCTATTAATTCATAAGAAGACGAAGCAGCTGCAAGATTTTTCTTGAACTTTCCGAACAGACTGTCCATTGTACTGATCTAACAATGACGTCTCCTTCTCATTGGCTTGGATTGTCAGCTCAAAGCATGGGAAGGCAGGCTTTCTGTTTTCAGGCTAATTCTTGCGTAATAAGGAAGGCTGGGATGTCACTGAACTGCTATGTTTTAGTTCAGAATCTTTCCAGTCATGCATCTCATATAGCATTGCATAGCAAGACTTCTTTTATTTTAAGTTTTGGCTCCCCTGTGGTCTACCCCTCTGTGCGTCTACTTTGATATAACTTTATCAGGAGGTCAGGATTCAAGCATGGCTTTCAACCATTGCATCACACTTGTCCCAAAATGTCATTCAGTCAGTTAGTCACTATGCAAGTTGCTGTCACCTTGGGGCATTTGGCATACTTCTTTTAATTTCTGATCTTGTTAGTAGCATCAATGTTTTGGGTGGTGGTGGTATGTTACCCCTGCTGGAAGTAAAGATAGTCAAACAGCACTGGAGGTATTTATGGCTGAGATCCTTCCTATTTCCTTGTTTAAGACAGTTTTCATGGACCTGACCAGTGCGCCACATTGTCCTCCAGTGTCTCCTGTTCCTTTTTGTGTCCTTTCCACTGGATTCCGTGCATATTTTACAGAGGCTGACAAAAATATGTTGCAGTTTGTGGTTGCTTAGAAAGAAACTCAAGCTGTTTCTCAACCCACAGATTTTCCAGAGTGACAATCTGGACTGTGGTCAGCCAGACAGCTAGTCACTTCCTGTCTGTTTATCATTGCCCTCGCCAGACGACAACAACGTCTACTCTTGGGCCAGTCTCTCCATTTGTTCCCCAGATGACAAACATGCATTGTGACTGACACTCCTGTATTGGTTGCTGATTTGAAATGGATGAGTTTAGGCAGTGACATTGTTGTGGTGGATAGATATCTGCTCCCTTTTCTCTTTGTGATGGATGAGACTATTGTTGATACCAACACTCTCCATCATTGTGCAGCGGATAGGCTCATGATTGATGTATAGCAAACAGTGAAAATACTTACAACCCTCTGTGTACTTCTGAAGGCGGTGTTGACTGCATTCATATGGGTTGATGCATGGCATTCTTTGTGTGTCACTGTCACATAATAAGGGGCACTTTGCAGGGCAAACCACTTTTCAGTGTGTTCTGTTGCTGGCATATCAAGACACACCTTGAAGAGTCTTAGCATGCCTAGAAGCCTAGTTTCCTGTCCTATAGTCTCTTTATTCATCCTTCATCTTAAAGGTGCCTAAGCGATGCTGGGTAACATCAATTCTGTTGACGTTCAAACAAAATAGTGAGCTAGCTCGTCCCTCCCTTCAGTGCAATTGAAACTCCTGAACGCGCATTTCTTCGGTGATTGGCTGGAACAGTTTGTTATGTTTCATGGTCCAGGGTGGACCAGGATGTTTTTGTTGCCGTTTTTGGAGTCTGGTCTGTCCACAGTGTATTCAGAGCACAGGCAGCTAGCGGTTGGTGAGGTGATGTTTGCTGTATGTGACAAAAAATGTTTCAGTTCAGTTCAGAAACCGCGTAACATCACTTAGAGCACCTTTAACTATCTATCTTGATTGGAGTCACATATCACATGTAAAAGATTCCATCTGTGCATGAGGCCTGAAGCGCTGCATATAATGCAATAAAAGAAAAATTGCTGCAGAAGCTCAGTGGAAAGATATATGTCCTATCCCTGTGAGACTTTGGAATGCTGAGCACAGAAGGAGGTGCCTACACCAGCTGTGCTTATGTAAATCACACTCTATCAGAACCCATCCTCTTACCATTTATATCAGGATGATGTTATTTATTATAATTCCAACAAAGAAATGGCAACTGTAAATGGTCCAGAGACTAAGAGGTGGAATGAGAGGGAACGCAGCCTATTGCTTCCAGCCGGCAGGCCTAGTCATCTTAACAGCTCTCGGATATGGTGGGCATCGAGTTAGTGTGCAGCTGTTCTAAGCTGCCACGGCCAGCCTAGGCTAAGCATTGTGTGAAAAATGAGGTGTGTGTGAGTATGAGTGTGTGTGTGTCTGTGTGTGTTTTTTTGTATGTATGTGTGTGCGTGCGTGCGTGTGTGTGTGTGTGTGTGTGTGTGTGTGTGTGTGTGTGTGTGTGTGTGTGTGTGTGTGTGTGTGTGTGTGTGTGTGTGTGTGTGTGTGCGTCTCTCTCTCTCTATGTGTGTGTGCGTGTGTGTGTGTGTGCGTCTCTCTCTCTCTCTCTCTCTCTATGTGTGTGTGTGTGTGTGTGTGTATGTGTGTGTGTATGTGTGTGTGTATGTGTGTGTGTGTGTGTGTATGTGTGTATACCGGTATGTGCGCACGCGTGTGTGTGTGCTCCATTGAACATGCGCTTGGGGACTCAGCAGGGCAACACTTCACCTCCGCCTCTCACTGAAGAAAGAATCACGCCACACACCACAGAGACACACACAGCCAGTCCCCAGAGACTTGGCTTTCAGCTGTAGGGGTCAGAGGAACAAAAATGACAGGCCTTTTGTCACTTGTGTGTCGGAATGAAACTGGACCGCTCGTGCGTAGCTGGGCATTGTGTGAGCACAGAATTTTCAATGAGCCGGTAATTAGGAGCAGATGGTGAGTCCAGGTGGACGTCCAAACCTCTGAGAAATCTTTCAGGTTAACTGAGACATTCCCCTGCATGTTCTATCCCCTCAATCTAAACATGACATCCTTGGACAATGACGACAGGCAATGTGTACACACACCATATGTCCAGTGTGTGTGTTGTGAAGTGAAACTTTTATGAGGACCATATGTAATTAGGATGGGGGAAGGGGGTTTGGTCAAGGGGATGGAAAAGCTCTGGTATGGCTCTTCCTTCTCATCCATATTTTGTGCATGAGCTTGCATTGACGCAAGCTCATGTCGGACCTGTCTGGCTTTGCAAGCTTGCTCTCCAGCTATGTTCCACATGGAACAGAAGAGAGGAAAAAAGTGGACGACAAAATGTCTCTTAAAAAGTGTAAATGGTCCCTTGTGAATACATGGCTCTGTTCATTCACTCTGAGGTTATGATGTTTGAAAACAGTTGAGATTGTGCAGATCTCTCTCTTTTTCTTTCTCTCTCTTTTTTCATTCTTTGTTTCTCTCAGACTCTCTCTGACTCTGTCTCACATTGTCTGTATCTACAGGCTGTGAGTAGACTCCATGGAGTTTTTAAAGCCTTGGAGGAAGTGTCTCAGCAGAAAGTGGATGACATTTTTTTGCCAGAGGTAGAGAGGTGAAGCAGACAGGAAAACACTATTAGGTCCTCATTGTCTATTTTTGGAACTCCCTCTTTGAGTCTGTCTCGTCCACTAAAAGTGTAAAAGAAGCGCTAAAGATAGCAAGGAAATGCTAGAGATAGAAACATTAAAGAAGTTAGCAGAAGGGGACTTCTGGTGTCTTTTATACGATCACCCACCCATCCAGTCATGTTGATGCTAGAGATAGAAACATTAAAGAAGTTAGTAAAAGGGAACTGCTGTCCTGTATACGATCACTGACTCCGTCCAGTGATGTCCAGCGCTGTTGGGATGGCACATTCATGTTCGTTCCATCACTGGTTCCTTTGTGGCTCCTCACCAGTGTCCGTCCACTGCCTTTCAGACGTCTTCTGTATGTGTTGACTCTGCTATTTGATTGGCAGCACAAATATTAGTGCATTCCTGTCTCGTGGTCTGCTGGTCCGTGGGCCGCTTTGAACGTCACGGCTGACAAGGCCGATGACCCGTGTGCATTCCACAGAGTGTCGCGCACACGGAGGACTCACTGTGATAGCGGGTGTTTGACTGGCTGATAAAGGGCTTACTTTTTAACCACTGCTTGCTCAAGGACGACAGGCACAAAGGGCTCCTATCCTCAGTCCCTCTGCTTTTTGACAGCATCGCACACACACACACACACACACACACACACACACTATTTTTAGCTCAGTCATGTACACTGCAAGTATTTGATTGAATTTCACACCGACCAATGAAATGCCTGGCGCCAGCCTTGATGTTCAAAACAGTGACATGTGCATTGACCTACATGTCATTTAGCTTTCTTGAGGAGCATTGACCACAGGAGAGTTTATGTTGTTGTTTTTGAGGGTCACAATATGGAAAACTCACGGTAAGTTTTTACTTTGGTGATAGTACTCATTATAGAGGCATAGATTACTCGCCTGCGTAATTACTCTTGTGTGGTAGGCGGTGCTATGCTCGTGATGATTACTGATTACATGGCTGTTATGTGTTTTGGGAAGTGGACAGAAGTCAGTAGAAGGGTCACAAACACACCACACAGACATCCTAGAGAGAGGATGGCAATCAGTTGTTTACAAGTTGTATAAACAAGGTCTAGGACCAGCACTTAAAAATGGTATCAGAGGTATCATCTCCGATATAAAATTTCTGTAGTTTCTGTCTGTTATACAGGTTTGACTTAGCTGTTGTTATTTGATGGTCCATTTTACTCATGCTGATGTTTTCTGTATAAATGGGTGCAGCTCTGGCTCTTCCTGTTGTAGATCCTAATCTGGTTGAAATACAAGATTAGCTCTCTGTATTCCTACAAATGTCTGCTATTGTATGGGTTTAAGCAGTTTCCCTTAAACTTCCTTATGGAGCTATTTATAACACTATAATAAACTCCTAGTGTATAAAGTGCCTCTTTGTATTATGCTTCAACTAGATGTAAATACCGTGAAGGTATGACTATTCCATGTTTCTCAACACTTACACTTTGAATAGTGCTGCTAACTCAGGTGTTTTGTGAAATGCCTTGCCAGTTCAAACATTAACCACAGGGTGATGTGCCCTTTGGGAGCTACTGAGAATGTAATTCTACATAAGAACAGGACAGGGGTTGTTTTGAGGGCTCAAACTCTTAAAAGACTTAATGGAAATACATTGGCTGCATGTGAAATGCAAGGTTCTATCCCGAGGTCTCCCGCTCCCACCCTTGGCCTTGCGGTTGCGAGGGAGACTCTTGCCGTGGCAGAGGGTCATCGGCGAGCTGTTGCTCTCCCTAGTTCCCACACACTTGGGTGTTGGAGGAGCTTGGCAGGCGTCCGGGCGGCTGTCATGCATTTGCACTGAGCGTGCTCAGGTGGCAACAGAAAACACACACACACACACACACACACACACACTGTGTGTCTCCGAACCATTAAGAACAGGTAGTTGCATTGTTGGTGTCAGCAGCAGGTTCCTCTAGATTCTGTTCACAAGTTTTAACCTGCTTCTGTTGCCCAACTGGCAGTGTTGAAACACATTTCCATTTTCTCACGTGTCTCATGACTTCACTCACACAGGATACAGTAGACAGATATTTCCCACATAGAAAGTGAATGGTCATGTTTAGTGGTACAGTACATACTGTATATCTAACATATGGGTGTTTGGTCTGGTGGTCCTAATGGTCAATGTTTTGCAATGGTCAAAGTCCACACTATTGAAAAGTTTGTTTTCAGTTTAAATCTTGCCCCTGTCATCACCGCCAGTATTGCAGTGATTTCTCATTTTATGTCATAGTGAAACTGCAAAGATCACGTAGAGCCAAACTGGAGAATCATTGTGTCTGTAATGTTTTGGTAAAACAGTACCTCCACAATCTTGTTATAGGTTTCTAAATGCACTCTGTATGTGCCTGCCAAACGTTGTGGTAGAAATGATTTAATGGTCTAATATCTTTTCAAGGTTGGTGAACAGTATTTTCACAGCTGTGCGTCCCTCAACAGCTCAGTGAAAATATTGGGCTGCGTTGGGAAAAACACAGCTCTCTCACATGTTTCATCTATTCATAAGCACCAGTTGTCAGAGAATAAAAAAAGATATCTTCAGCTTCAGCATTATTTGTCATTCTCTCTCATATATCGGTTGGAGTTCTCTGTCTCTGTCTCTATCAATTACTTTGGTATTGTTTTCCCTGTTGGCTTTTTAGTGACGAGTTAATGATGCCAATCACATAGTTGTCTATGTTCATGTTCAAGAGCATTTAATTGAGAGGAAGAGGGAGAATGAAAGAGTCAAAAGAACGTAAAAGAACAAGGGACTGGGAGAAAGAGAGAGTTGAGAAGAAGGAGAAACTGGGAGAAAGAGAGAGTTTAAAAGGAGAGAATGAGAGAAAGAGAGAGGGTTCAAAAGCAGGAGAGACTGGGGGAGGTCTGAGACCCAGTGCGCCTGGTCCCAGAGGTCTGCAGTGGCACTGCTGTTGAGCGGGTCATGTGCTCCCACGTCAGCTGGAAATGAAGATGCATGTCCTCCGCAGTCCTCCGAGGCAGGAAATGGCTGACAGGAGGAATGCTGTCTCTCCCCTCATCCCTCAGCCTGCACACAGCACACAGCACACAGATCACAGCTCGGCCTCCTGCACGGCTGTGCCGCCGCTGCTCACCCTGCTACTTCATACAACATCTTGCTGTAAATAAGCGCCACTGGCCACCCCCAGCTGACCCTGCCACCCCCCAACACCCCATACCCAGCTCATCCTGCCACCCCCAAACACCCCACACCCAGCTCATCCTGCCACCCCCCAACACCCCACACCCCCCCTCCTTTAGCTCCAGTTCCATCAGATCTCACACTGACCGCACCGTAAAACGAAGAGCTCTTTAAAGAGGAGCCGGGGAGGTGGGGAGGCAGCTGTTATTTTGTGTTGCTGGTTTCCCACCTCTGTTCACAGATGAGTTTGCCCTCTGGTTTGAAGGGAGGAAATGGCCTAGTGCTTGGCATAGAGTCTGTGGGAGCCTGGGCCATGTTTGTGAATGTGCTTCCAGCAGAGGAGTGCATGTTCCTGTCAAAGGCAGTATGCTCCCATATGACTGCTACGGATTGGCCTGCAGTCCATGGCGTAGAGAGATTGATTGTCAGGATCAAAGGAAAAATCAATTTGACTTGATTTAGAAAACACCATCAGACACTAAATGTGGAAATATGAGCTTGAAGCAAACAGAGCAAGTTGCACAACTCAGCAAAATGTGGTTTTGTGTAGATAAGTGTGTGTAATTGGTGTTATATTTTTGGGCCATGCCTGAGCAAAGCAGACAGCAGAAACTTGCTGTACTGGAGGGCATAAGCACCGAAACCTCAACTCTCCTGTGGAGCTTGTAAAACGAATGGCTGTAATAAAAGTAGTTGCTTTTGTAGCCCTCCAAATTGCATAAATGTATAGGGAAAATAATCATTTTTTAACAAGCCAAAAGATTGAGCCTAACTGTAAATCTTTGCTGATTCCTTTTAAACAGACTGACAAAAGAAAACTACACCTTCCATACCAGTCACTCGCTGTTATCTCTCTCCGCCTCCAACATCACTTTCTTATTCTGTCTTTTATTCTTTTCTTTCTTTCTTTCTCTCTCTCTCTCATTATCTCACCCTATTCAGTGTTTGACACACCAGAACTTTGATCCTTTTTTTCTTATTTGAGTCCATTTGTGAGCCAGCTTTGTGCCCTCATTAATGACTTGGATCTTATGGTTTGAGATGTATTAAATGTTTTGGCTCAGTGAAGCCATGAAGTGACCATGAAATGTTGAAAGCCGTGTTTCAACTAATGATTGCAAATCTCTGTGCAGCCTTGCTGAATGATCAAAAATATTTCCTCTGTTTCTCTGGTAACCACTGGAATTCATCTTGTTTTCTGGACATCGCGTCAGTGCATGAGTGTGCTTTTTCAACAGTGATTGATCTTGGGAAATTGGCCAGAATTCTCCAACTAATCTTAATGCCACTACAGTGAAATATATTTTGGCCTTTTATTTGGACTTCATTTAGGTCACATTTCATTGAGGACATATTTTGGATGTCAGCAGACATTGGCATCAGTTGGATTGTAATGAACTCATAGTATTTGTAGTTCAAACATAAATACATTTCTTGCAGGAAAAAGCCTAGCCTACATTTCCAGATATTCCATAACCCATACACGTTATGACTGTGAACAGACTCAAATTCCTCCAGTTGTGTGTATTTTGAAATTCTCAGCTATGAAGCACATTGTGATCTATTCCCCTCTACGCATACACACACACACACACACACACACACACACACACACACACAGCAGTATGATTTTAGAGGCATTAAGTCAGTAGATGTCTGTTTGTCTTATCTGTTGTTCTATCTGTTCGCCAGGTAAGTGGGCGGTCAGGTGAAGATGACTGCCAACAAGAGCACCAAGGCCGCACCCAGAACAGGAGTGGGTAAGGAGGCCCAGGAGATCCCCGACAGGTGAGTGATCAGCCACAGACCCTCATTCACCTAGGGAGAGGGAGAGGGAGAAGGAGAGGCTAGCCTGTTAAAACATGATGCTGTCTAGCGAGAAAAAGTAACAGACTGAATCCAATAAATTTGTTTATTTGATCCAAATCCATGTATTTGGTAGTACGTTAAACCGTCTTAATCCATGGTTTTTATGTTTTCACGAGGGAGGGATCGGGTGAAATCATCAGGGTTTCATAAAGGGCTGCTCTTCTGAAAAGGGGCCCCATTCAAACATAAACTCCTCTCTCAGCCCAGGCTTGTTTGAGTCAACATGTTGAGAGCTGACATTTTCCTGCTGCAGACACAGAAACAGAACGGAGCTGTGTAATGAAAGCTCTGGAAACGCACTCTTGTCTTCCTCTGTCATTTGTCATCCCTCGTTCAGTTCATATACACTGTGTCCATCTCCTACAATCGCTCTCCTCTAAACTAGCCATTGTAGGGAAGAAATGTCTGGAGTGGCCACCACTGAAATACATTTTGGCCTCTGACAGCGTTGCCTCATAGCGGAACACAAGAGCCTGTTTTTAATATCTCCCCAGTGAGCTATGACTGTCCAGTCAGAATCCTGGCATGGTGATTACTGTATCATATCTTATCATGGCCCTGCCAGGTTGATCCTTAGTAGTGATAGGCTTATGACTGTGAGTCAGAGATGTGGTGGATTAACGTTAACTTCCCGTGTTAAGTGGCGCTCAACTTCCTGAGCGGTCCCCTCCTTTCCGAGTAAGTCTTGTGTCAATGTGTTGAGTCAGTCATGGGCCTCTTGTCTGGAGCCTTGGCAGCAGGAGCTTGGCACCCCGTAGATCATACTGATGCCTCCTTTGAAGTTCGATTCAATATTTATTCAGAATCTGATTTCAGGACGTGCTTCCCAGCAGTGCCATGACAGTTGGTATAAATACAAAGCACAGTTACAGGAAGAAATCTGATGTAGTGGACTAAAATATCACCACAACTCCTCTAGGAGAGGAATGTTCCCCAAACACCTGTAAGAATGAATTTCCTTGATTATCACTTATCACAAATTATATGATAACAAGACATTTATGACTTTGAATGTCCATGTGCACAGTCTATGTGCGAGAAATGATGCTTGCGTCGGCCCCCATCCTCCCACAGGGCTGTGTCTCGCGGATAAGAATACACCCAGCGTGGACTTTAAATCACAGCCTGCGCTTGGGGTGAAGGCTGCTGAGGGGACGCATTTTATGAAGAGAGGATTTGAACTCCGAACATTCTGAGGCAAGCTTCTCATAATAGAAAAGATAATAACTACAGAAAGCATGATTCACTACTGGGGCTGAAACAACTTCAGGTTTTTTTGGAGGAGGGGGCGGAAGGAGAAAAAAGGCTTTGTCTTTGATTCCGAGAGGGAAGGCCAAGGTGCACTCATTGGCCTGTGTGTGTGTGTGTGTGTGTGTGTGTGTGTGTGTGTCTGTCTGTCTGTGTGCGTGTGTGTGTGTGTCTGTCTGTCTGTGTGCGTGTGTGTCTGTGTGCGTGTGTGTCTGTGTGCGTGTGTGTCTGTGTGTGTGTGTGTGTGCCGTGTGTTTCTGCTTTGATGTGTTTTTAATGGAATCCTGTCGATCTTCTCTCACCGGCTACTGAGGGAGCAGGAAATAGCCTGTGGTCAGACTCGGGGGCTGGTGCTGCCAGATCTGGTGGGAGTCCGTCCATTTCTGGCAGCCAGCAGCACAGCACAGCTCAACTCAGCTCAGCTCGGTCCATGTGTGGCCAGGGCAGAGGAGGGTCTGCCCCTGCTCCAGCACTTGGCTTGTTGTCTCTGGCTTATGGCTGCCATAGACCCTCCTCAGCCTGCTGGCCAAACCTCAACACACATACACACACACACACAGACACACACAGACACACACACACACACCACTGGAGTGTGTGTGAGAGAGAGAAAGAGAGAGAGAGAGAGAGAGAGGTCTGGTCCCTGAGTGGAGAATCTTAAAAGGGGCTTGCGAGCGTTCATAGAGCTGGATCGGATGTCGCAGGCACATTTTTGACCACTCTGTTATTCCATAGCTGATTGTGTTTAAATGGTGGATGGGTGGATCGGGTTGAGTTCAAATGGAAGAATTGGATGGAGTTGAGAAGCCATTTAAAGTACATTTCCAGTAATGGGATCTTAATTTGTAATTGTTTGTTCATAGGATTACAGAATGCTTAATATGTGTCTAAATATTGTTAAAGGCATAATTTTTTAAACTTTATTTTAGGTCGTTTTTGGTCAAATTTAACGACCCTCTTTTTTTGGAATGGTGTGAAATTTAGCTTGCTTGACAGAAGTTGGTCTAGTCTCAACATGGTGATTTGCAAAAAGGAAAAAGAAACAGATCAAATCAGTTTCCAGACTCCATGTAAGGAGCCAGAGTGCTCTGGTTTATGTGTAGCAGGACTCACATTACATGTGTTTTTATTTTCACATTATTACCTTTTACAATACATAGCCTCACTCGGACTGGCTGACCTTGGGCTGAGGTCGGGCACAGAGAAAGTGATGGAAATATGTTTTTGTACAGGTCAGCAGCCCTCGTTGTAACCCTTGGAAATGCACTGTTTATAATGCTTGAAACTCCTGAACTGCCCCATGCTTGATGGAAGAGTCGTAAAGCAGAATAGGTATGTTGGACTCCAAGGCCTGGCTCTGACCCCATAATGAGTCGAGGATATTTCTCCAAGAAAGAGTGCAGCTGGAGTTGGTAGGTCGCCTGGTCAGTCACCGGGCTTGTTAAAACATCCCACTGGCCTCCTAGTGGGCTTTTATGATGGATGGCATTGGTTCGCTTCATTCACTGAATTCCTTCTGGGAGCCATGCCTCTGCCTCTACCCAGGCCCTTGCAAAAGTCCCCAGAACATATTTTTAATGGAGGTGGTTCATTTGGTTTAGTAGTTGTGAGTGAACGATTTCCCTGTCTGTTACATTCATTGGTGCTGGTTTGGTTATGGCCATTGTGGAATTTTTACATGTGTGTGTGTTTGGTTAATGTGTAACGATGTTGCTCCTTTAGTAAATAGAGTGAAAAAAATCGCTGGCCCTTCTAAATGAAAGTACACAGGGAAAGTGCTTGGTCATTCGACACTGACTTGAGTACATATGATGCAATTTTTATAATTCATTGAGAGGAGCTGAGCTGAATGGATTGATGGTGTCTGCTGTCAGTATTTCTTTATTTGTTTAAATACTCCAATAGTCTGCCATTCCTATAATCTATACATTTGCCATAGTTTTCACTATAGTCAGGAATTGGTATGAACCTGGTATGAATATGTGAAAGGAAATATATGCCATCTCTCATGTTGACCTTAAGGACACAGTATAATACACAACTGCACCCTGTGACTCAGCTTGAGGGTGCGAAATCAGACACAGTATAGTTGATAACAGTCTGACTCTGATGCTTGGAGGTGTTTAGTGGAAGTAAGTTTTTGTCTGTGGACTGTAGCTCTTTAAACTAAACTAAACTAGCCTGAGGAAGGATCTGTGGGGATCCAGGTGCTGTCTCTTTCGGCCCCACCCTCGCCTAGTGGGGTGTGAGATGATCTGCCCCAACCTGCATCCTGAAACACCAGCCTGGCCTCCTCCCAACCTGCACTCCTTATTCCAGCCGCCTCCGCCACCGGTGCCATGACATCAGATCTCTCTCTCTCTCTCTCTCTCTCTCTTTCTCTCTCTGTCTCTCTGTCTCTGCTTCATTCTCTCCCAGGCAGGGGCCAAGTCCAGTCACAGTTCCTGGAATCTGCTGCACTCAGGTTATTTTGAAAAGATTGGGAAAGTTTCTGTCTCCTCGTGTGTGTGTGTGAGTGTGAGGAATCTGAGAATGAGGTCACTGGAGCCTCTCTCTCTCTTTCTCTCTCTCTCTCTCTCTCTCTCTCTGTCCACTACGACGCAGTGATTGAGCAGGATTAGTGTGAGGTGTGACCTAGGGCTGTGGGTAATTAGGGGACGGACTCTGTGCTCTGTGTGATGGACTGTGAGCTGAGACAAGAGTCCCAACCCGCCGACGCTGTCTCAGAGGACTGCTGAAGGTAGGAGCTCCTCCATCTCTCCAAGCCAAGGCTTTCCCAGGGCTTTCTGTGTGGGGTCCACATAAATTCTGCCCAAATCACTTTAATTATGTGGAAAAATCCACACATGCATTTTTACTGAGCATTTGTATTTGCTTTGGCTGAGAGTTGGCTTGCATGCTGCCAAAGTTATGTCAGATTCCCCTGGTACTTTCCATTGAGTGTTTTACATGTGTGGTCAGTGTTACTGGTACTGATAATAGGAAAGATCTATTCTTGTTTTGAAGTTTTTTGTGTTCCTTCCTCTTCGGAGAAGAGGGCCTTTTCATTTCTTGTCTGAGTGAGTACATTGATTTATCTGCTGGCAGTCTTGAGTATACACCTGAGCTAACCACTGGTATCTGGTATTCCTTGCCAAATTACTCTCAGTGTTCTGTTGATGGGAATCAGGGACTTTTTTTTGTCAGCAGTGGCGAGCGTTCAGCTCTTTCATGGTGTTTAATGGTTCGACTGGCCGTTTTTCCTTGGAAAAGAATTCAACAGGAGCAATCTGAACCGCCTCGTGGGAGTATAGTTTTTTTTTTTTCATTTCCTTGTCCTGTGCTCTCGTTTCAGGTGCCAGTCTGTTTCCCCTCCTCCCCTTCTCTCGTCTGGCAAGGGCTTGTGCCACACCTCCCTCAACGACCGCGAGGACTCGGCGCCGCTGTCCAGGTACGCCAGAGGCAACTGCAAGCACCTGAGCCTGCGGAACTGGCAAGAGAAGAGTGCCAGCCTGCGCACGGGCGCCCCGCTCTCCGCCGACTTCGAGTCCCAGAGCCGACTCATCAAGGCCAGGAGCATCAGCTGCCTTGACAAGAGGCTCTCCATCTTCAAGCCCACCCCACCGGCCGACGCGGGAAGCCAGGAGCCGAAAGAGAACCAGCAGCAGCAGCAGGAGCAGCAGCAGGAGCAGGAGGCTGACCAGGCCAAGGAGGGTCTGAGTGCGGGGCCTCTGAGCTGGAGCACGCTCTCCCTGGGGCCCAGCTCGTCCACCTCCTTCTCCGCAGCGGCCAACAACGGCCACAAGCGCACCCTCTCGCTTAGCCGCACCGGCGGCGTAGGCCCCTACTCAGCCACCATCCGCAAGAAGATCTCGGAATGGGAGTGTCGACGTGTGTCTCTCCCTAGGATGAGCCTGTGTCTGGACAAGAGGCCGGGGGGCGGTGGAGAGCGGGTCGGGGGTGGCGGGGGGGACGGTCTCCCGCCTTCGCCCTGCAGTGAGAAGAGCTTTGACTTCAAGGGGGGGCGCAGGATGAGCACGGCCTTTTCGGAGTGCTCCTACCCTGAGACGGAGGAGGACGAGGTGTTGACGTCCGACAGGGAGTCCGTGGGACGCTTCCAGAAGAAGTTGGGGAAGACCGAAGGGTCCGGCATCTTCCTGCGCTCCCTGACGGCACGCAAGGAAACCTCGGCCGTTCTCAACCGGATACAGAAAATCGAGCAGGCGTTGAAGGACAGTCCCACTCCGTCTCCGCCCCAGTATCTCAGCAACTGCTACGGCCTGGACAAGGGCCGGCACAAGACGTTCACCATCGGTGGACTGGACGACTTGGACAGTGCCTGCGGCAGTAAGCGGAGCAGTATCTGCTCCATCGCCACTGAGCCAGACCTGGCGCCGGCGTCCGACAGGCTCTCCAAGCTCAGGCAGCGGTTCAGCATGTGCTCTGCCCGCTCCGAGAGTCCCGAGCCTCCGGCTGCCAGTCCTGGCGGCACGCCGGTCAACCCTTTGCCCAAACCCAGACGCACCTTTGAGTATGACGCCAACCGCAACCATAAGGGCGCGACCCCCAGCAACGGACTACCTCCCACATGCGAGTCGCCACCACCACTGCCCTCGACCCCTGCCCCCTCCCTCTCACGGAACCCCAAGACTGACCGAGGCTCCTCCAAGAAGACCCAGGATAGGTGAGGAAAAATAGCTCCATACCTCTGTTGGCAATGGGTGGTGTGTCTGTTTTCATGCAGTACTTACTCTTTGTGAGTCAATGGTAGAATTGTGTGCAGTCTCTGTGTGTGAGAACGTACAGTATCATCATTGTTGATCTTTTCCAAAATTCCATGTAGGGTTAAAAGCACATGTCCCAAGTCAAATAGATTTATCTTGCGGGATGACAGAGCAAAGTCCAGTTTTTAACAGTAAGAATCCATTTGTTTAGCTCCCTTCAGAGAGAGAGAGAGAGAGAGAGAGAGAGAGAGAGAGAGAGAGAGAGAGAGAGAGAGAGAGAGAGAGAGAGCGAGAGAGAGCGAGAGAGAGAGAGAGAGAGAGAGAGAGAGAGAGAGAGAGAGAGCGCTCCCTCGGAATGTCCGGCCATTTATTTGTGTTGGACGTGGAAGCATCTGAGACATGTTGTGAGAATGCTGTCCAGGGTCAGGATCACAGGCGAAGCATTTGCTTTGTTGATGTTGTTGCAGCGATTGAGTTATTGGCTTTTGTGTCTCGGGCTGCAGGGGTAACGTACAGTAGATTGGCTCTGCTGATTTCACAGACTCTAATGTTACTAAGTGATTTGGTTCCACTCAGTCTGCTCTTTGTTTAGCGCTTGATAGTGTGCAGGGATCAGCATCCAGTCTGATTTTCATTTTCCCAAGGATTCCATGTTTTCCCATATTAAATTATTTTGCTTCTGGCATCCAATTAGGGATATCATGTCATTGCAACATGTTTTTTGTTGTATAGCTAGCCTCAATGGATCTGATGCATTTGATAGGAATACAGACTAGATATGTTCCACTGAAATGAGATGTACTCCAATTTCCAACACGTATAGTTCTCCGCTTACCCGGATTTGCTTGGGCTGTAGAATGTGGGCATCTTTAATTAATTTGTCCACGGCAGTTTGCCACGCTCTGGTCAGTGAGACATGGGAGACTTGCCACAGATCTCCGCTCAGTACAGTAGGAAGTGATGAAGCACCACATTAAATTTAGACTCGTCTCTCAGCACCTGGCCCGCGTGCTCCAGCTCAAAAACATGAAACGTGGGCTCCTTGATGTCCCAGGCGTTGGCTCACACCTCTCACACAGCTCCAAGTTGGGCTACGATCTGAGCAGGTGTCCACTGAAGCCACAGAGAGGAAGCGAGAGAGAGAGAGAGAGAGAGAAGGCTCTGGCTGCAGCTCTGATGACTGCGAATCCTCTGAGAAGATTATCATATAACCGCCCGCTGGCGGAGGCCTGCTAACGGTGGACCAGCTAGATGCTCATCCTGTAGGTCTCCTTGGCAACACGCTGTGCCGCGTGTACCCTTGCGTTCCCATGGCATCCAGGGTGACTCTCAGGGTTTGTTTATGGCTCTCGTGGCCTGTTTAGATGTGCCTGAGAGAGGCGGTTGTTTAGGCCGACGTCTGCCCGTGGAGACCGGCCAGAGGATCCTTTAATGTCCTCTGAGCCTCATGTCCATGTTTAACATTCCTGTGGCTGGTGTGGACTCCACTGTTTGGAAGCCACAGGCGGACTCTGAACCAGGCTATGATATCACAGCGCTAATGTGGGAGATGCCTCTGACGCACACACACACATACACATACACACACACATACTGTACGCACACACACACACACACACAAAAGCACACACGCACAAACACACCACAACACACACACTCCCATGGCCGGATGCAGGACCAACAGCACATGTTTTGTTCAGGGGGAAATAAACAGGAAACTGTGGGCCAATCAGAGCACATGTTGCCGTCAGCCCAATTGGGTTGCTATGGCATTTGTTCGTGTCCACGTTGTGTCGGTCTCTTTCCCCTCATCAGAGTCCTCATTGAAATTTGCTGCCTCAGAGAGGGCTTGTGTGTGTGTGTGTGTGTGTGTGTGTGTGTGTGTGTGTGTGTCTGTGTATGTGTGTGTGTGGGTTTATCCGCCTTTTATCTGTTCAGGTGGTCCTCTTAATTGTGAGGGGGGGTTGGGGGCAGTGGGGGCAGTGGGGATGGGGTTTAGGGGGGGGGGGGTGTTGGCGAGTGAGTGGACTCAACTGGACCGCTCCTTGTCTTTCTGTATCACGCTCACCTCATTCCGTGTGTGTCCTCCTCAGGGAGTCGTTTGAGTCCGAGGACGCCGCCAGCTTACCCTCCTCCTACCCGTCCTCTCCCACCGAGAACGGCACGGCCTCCACGGGCACGCCCAGTCGCCCCAGCTCCAAGAGCCCGCAAGAGGAAAACGCCTACGAGGACATAGTGGGTAAGACACACACACAACACACACACACACACACACACACATGCATGCATGCACAGACGACCAAACCTCGAAGAATGACAGGACTCTGTTGTGTCTGTAAGGAGCCCATTGAGAGGGAATTTCAAGGAGTAGAGAGGAATTTCAGATCTTCAGAACGACATGTAACAGCAAATAATAGTCTGCCAGGCGGGACACCAAGTAATGGCAAGAAACTCTCAATTCTGATTTTGAATGTGGAGTTAAAGTAGCTCATGTCTGCATAAGGACATTGTGCTCTCCTCATGTCATTTAGATTTCTACAAATATACTCAGTATGACTAATTCAAGCATGTTTTATATGTTTTGTTTGTGTGTTTACACAAAAAGGATCCATATTCTGTTCCACAAAGCTGAATTGCCTAGAGGCACTGATGGTGGATGTATGAAAAGCAGAAATAACAGATGGGTTATATCATTCAGGTCCTCTAGTGGAAGACAGGAATTCCACAGACAGTTTTAAATTTATACTGCACCTTCTTCCTATGACAACAACCTTAGTCAGCCAATTGAAACATGCCTGGAACCCGCAGAACATTTGTTTTGCATACGCAAAAACAATATTGTTTTAGTCAAGTAAAAAAATAACAGAAGGAGGAAATACGGCCTGTTCAATTTATTTTCTTGCTATTGTTGTTGCTATGGTTTCTTGGCATTGTTTACTGTTTCTATACGTAGGCTGAGAGAGAGATCACTGCAGTCAGGACGGAATCCATAATCAAAGCAAACAGTAAATGAAGCAATAAAAAGTAAGAAATTGTCTGTGATATTTATGTTATTATTATTTTATTATTATTTTCAGAATTTGTTCCGTCCTAAAGTAGAGGGTGTCTGGTAGTGTGAACATCTAGCGGAGCACTTGTTGGACTGTCCAGCGCAGCCATGTAGGAAATAGCTGTCCCTCTACATCGCTCTTGAGCTGATGTTAAAAAAAGTGTCGTCCTGACTGCTCCAGCGTGGCCGGTGCAAATGCTTGTTTCTGCGCGTGGAGGGTGACAGACTGCTGGCACGCTCGGCTGGACAGTTTTATGTGCAACATTCCTTCCTGGTAGGAAATTAACTGTGGCCGGTGTGGAGTGGGTACCCAGAGGAGCCTCACATGTCAACAATGGGCCTGCATGTCAAGCCCCCACCTACGCCTGCCTGCCCTCACACACATACACACACACACACACACACACACACACACACACACACACACGCACACACGCACACACACACACACACATACACACACGCACACACACACACAGAGGCAAGCTGCTGGCAAGCCCCCCCAGGCCAGCTGTAAATCCTGGTCTGGCTGAAGGGGTTTGGACGCCAGAGCTAATAAAGTGCTCGGCTGGGGGGGGGGGGGTTTGTCATATAGTCAGATGAGCCTGTGTGTTTGTGTGTGTGTGTGTGTATGTGTGTGTGTGTGTGTGTGTGTGTGAGGGGGGATTTGTCATCTAGTCATCTAGATGAGCCTCTTTATTTTGGAGCAAATCAGAGAGAGAAGTGCTGACTTCTCATCAGTGGGGTCAGGAGCTTTTCCCTAATGAGCCAGAGTGACAAAGGCCCACTGTCTCTCAGCATATTATTGTTGTTGTTGTTGTTGTTGCTGAGACTAAAGTTCTGTCTCTGGGACACTACTTACCCGCCGTTCCAAGCGGTGCATCAGTCCACAGCAGAGGAGGGCCAAGGGTGACTCCACTCTGCACCCCGACAAAGCCTCCTTTGTTCTCCAAACACCTCCAGTGTGTGTGTCTGTGTGTGTCTGTGTGTGTCTGTGTATGTGTGTCTATGTCTTTGTGTGTGTATGTGTCTGTGTGTGTGTGTGTGTGTGTGTGTGTGTGTGTGTGTGTGTGTGTGTGTGTGTGTGTGTGTGTGTGTGTGTATCTGTGTGTGTGTTTGTGTGTATCTGTGTGTGTGTGTCTGTGTGTGTCTGTGTGGATGGCGTTGCGGTGGAGCGTTTGAGGGAATGCTGATTAGTTCCAGGGAAATGTATTGCCTCTGTGTTCTGGGCGCCTGTCCCTGGCCATTCCGCTCCGGTTTGGAATAGCTGGCCCCGATGGAGGCTCGCTGCAGCGCCGGCTTCCTGCACCACCAAAGCTGCGGTTTTGCAGGTCATATGTTCCCTTTTAAAAGGCAGCCACATTTGTTGGGAGATAAGCCATGTTTCTGCTCTCGTTCCACTTCATGTTTCAGCATGGAGCACACTCACACACTCGAGCCCCTGCCCCTGTAACTGCCCCTGTAACTGCCCCTGTAACTGCCCCTGTCCCTGTAACTGCCCCTGTAACTGCCCCTGTAACTGCCCCTGTAACTGCCCCTGTAACTGCCCCTGCCCCTGTAACTGCCCCTGTCTCTGTAACTGCCCCTGTCCCTGTAACTGCCCCTGCCCCTACTCTCGGGCTGGAGTCTGCAGCCAGGGCTCCGCTGTTGGGCCTTAGTGATTAGTGGTGCTGTAGGCGTGGTGGGTTGGTACACACAGCCTGGATGAGATATGGCCCCGCTGACATGACGCTTCAGAGGGTGTTTACATGGGGTGTGTGTGTGTGTGTGTGAGGCAGTCGAGATGAGATGTTTGCTCAGTAAGATGTCAGCAGAGAGGCGTGTGGCTGTGTGTGTTCTGGAATCTGGGGAGCGGTGCCGCCGGCCGGGGCCAGCTAGCGGAGCGGGGAAGCGCTGACAAGGGCAACAGGAAACGTCAGGGACAATCGAGCAGCGTGCCTGCTGCTGGAGACAGAACTGCGTGACTCTCGACTCTCTTTTTAGACTTCTTTTTTTGTCTTTTTTTTTGTAGTGGCATTATTTTGGAAAAGCTCTGTCTGTGCCACGCAGAAATAAATCTGCAGACTCAAACGAGGTGACTTCCAGCTTGGACCCAACCAACACCACCCCCACACACACACACACACACGCACACACACTGCCCCTACCCCCCCACGCCCACTTCCAAATGAAAGGCACTCCGAGCTGACGGAAGATCCTAAGCCAAAATTAGCAGAATGTGCTCGCTGGGCTGAGCGATGTGGCTTTAAACCTGCCCATGTCATTTAGGCCCAGATGTATAATGTGATTTAGTGGTGCCACTGAATGTTTACACGACACACGGCCCGTGCAGCAGGAGAACGGTCCCTCGGCCACATGAAGGAGCCGTACCACTGTAATGTCAGGGAAGTGGAGGTCCCTCCGTGGCCACTTGTTATTGGCGCAGGAATATGATACCAACATTGTCTGAACACACAGTCTGTACTCTGTGTCCTCTCGCTTTGAAAGCTTGTTGTATATACAAAGGCGCAATCACTGTGTCCATGTGTGGGTGTATCTGTGTGTCTGTGTGTATGTGTCTGTGTGTGCGTGTGTGTGGTGAGTTATTCAATGCATGGTAGTTTGCCAGTAAGGTGTGCCCTCCCAAACTCTCTATTTCTCCCTTCCTCTCTCTCTCCCCCCTCTCTCTCTCCCTCAATCTCTCTCTCTCTCTCTCTCTTTTTCTCTCACCCTCCCTCCATCTCTCTGGCCCAGTGTTATTGGGCTTTCTGTAAGCAGTGTGGCTGATTAGTACCTTGCAGCAGCACATCAGCAGTAGGCCTAGCAGACCTGTCATTTCCCCAGCACGCCCTCATTACCCTACAGTCTTTATCCCCGAGGCCTGAGGAGCACTCAGGGGTCAGCCCTGCCCTGTGATTGTAGCACTCAGGTCCCCACAGAGCCCCACTCAAGTGCTGACCACTACCACTGTACAGTTGTACACACAGAACCCAGGGCTGTGTAATTTACCTCCTTTTTAACGAGGAAAAGCTTTTGAGGCTGGAGGCGGTTGATTTGACGCCTTGCATGCCAAGATGAAGTAGCGTATGTGGTGCTGGTGTGCAGTTTTTTCCAGCTCGGTGTGTGTGTGTGTGCGTGCAATTATGTGTGTGTGTGCATGTGCGTGTGTGTGTGTGTCCTCAGGCGTTTCTGCTGAGGCGACGTGCTGCTCTGCCCAAGTTCTCATAACCCTCAGGACCCCTTTTGAAAAAAAACACCCTCACAAGCTGAGCGCATGTCAAGATGGACATGGCCTGCAATGTTACACAAGGTCTTATACAATCTGGTCACTTCCCAAGCACAGCCAGTGCTAGATATGTATGGGTATCCCTGTGGCCGTTTCCTGTCGTCTGATGTGTGTACACCATAGCATGCCTATAGGGACATACATTTGTCCTTAGGGAAATGGTTGTTTCAGACTGGGGTTGTTTGTTTGGTCACACGTGGCTCTTGCTTTTGACAACTGCCTGGTTGGCTTTTGGTAGTTTTCTGCTGTTGGTTTTGGATTAAATCTGAACTCCTGCGCGTTTCTGAGAAGGCTCTTAAGTTTTGCCGGTAATTTTGTGAGGCAACAGAATGACATCATGACATTCCCGTGGATATATTGTGAGAAAGGCTGCAGCGGTATCAGAGAAGAAGCCTCCTCCGCCGTAAACTGCTGACGTGCTCGGCCAGTGACTCATCAGTGACCTGAAGACCTGCAGACTCGGAGCAGCCAGGGTGCTCCGCTCCAACAGAAACTGTTTTCAGAGACAATAGAGCCGAGCGTTTATTGAGCCAGCCCGGCCAAGAGACTTCTCCAGAACACTGCCGAAATGACTCATCGCATTCTGCCCCCGAAGGGTGCCTCTCTCACTCCCCCCCCCTTCACCCTCTCCGCTCTCTCTCTCTTTCACTCTCTCTCTCTCTAGCTGTGCCTACTGCACAGTTCTGTCTTTCCCTCTCTCTCTCTCTCTCTCTCTCTCTCTCTAGCTGTGCCTACTGCACAGTTCTGTCTTTCCCTCTCTCTCTCTCTTTCTACCACTCAGCCCCTAACAAGGCATTTTCCTTCTTCCTCCTTGAGTAAACTTTTTTGGCCGTTGGTTTCTGGCAGGACCCTGACCTGCGTTTTTCTCTGTCCTACTCAGAATCTATGCGGGAGAACCCGTATGAGGACGTGGACCTGAAGGGACGGATTTTGGGTCGGAAGTCTCGAGGGTCACTGAACCATTTATGGTCCTCTCAGGATCGGAAGCTGAATTCTCCTCCTCAGGTAATTAAAACAGTCTGATGAATGTTGATACTTGGGCCAGAGGATTTCTCTGAAGTTAGGACCCCAGCTTATTTTCATGGGTTTAAATATTCAGTGAGCTTTGACTTATAACAGACAAACATGTCTCGCCATGTGAATGAACATCATTTGTTCTTCTCCACACACTGATGGTTATCCCTGGCACAGAATGGAGACAGTAAAAAAGTATCTGTGTCATGAACGCCATTGTCTAACGCAGCCAGTGCATTGGTCTTCCCCAGCTGCCCTCTAAACCGAGCAGTCAGTCGTTGCGGCTGCCTGGGCCTACAGACAGGAAGAGCCACCGGACGTCCCGGCTGGCCAAGCGGCACAGCCACGATGACATGCTGCTCCTGCCGCAGTTGAGCGTCTCGACCTCCTCCTGTGGCCTGCTCGACGACACCCTGAGCACTGCCAGCGACACGCTGACCTCTCGCAGACACAGAAGGGTCCCCAAGGTAACAGCCACTTTCAAACAGATGTGCAAGTAGACGAAAGCCTGAGGAAGTTAACAGATGCTGTTGTCCAAAATGTTAGGGATTGGCAATGGGGGGTTGGGGTTTTAAACCCGGATCGATCTTGCTGCTCCCCATGCTCAGCAGAGGAGACAAAGCTGGTGTATCATGATAAATGTGAAAAGCCTAGAGCTTATGATAGAGTAGAGTACATGGCAAGGAAAAGGAGAAATATTTTCTATAAAGTAAACCACAAGGAAGGATACATCTCCTTCTTCAACCAGGTACTTTGTAAAAGTAAAGTCTGGGCTTCAATGCCAGTACAATATGTTCCTCTTACCCTTTGATGTCCTCAACAGAACAAAACTGATTATCTCTCTGTCCTTGAGTTACTCTTGTGTTTCCTGTTGATAAATACCTGTTTATATGAGTCAAAAGGAACTCATTTGTTTCCTCTGTTAAAATCTACAGTAAGAGAGCTCACTCACACAAGTGTACTCTAGCCCTTAAGGATAACTGTGGAATGCAGCCATCAGTTTTAACTGTTTAACTTTCTTTCTTTCAAACGTCATATCTTCGTAAAAGGTCATGGCTTTTGAACCACATGTGAGTGAGTTTTAATGAAATCCAACCCACTTCCTCGTTGTGATCAAAAGCACACTTCTGGAAGCCATTCCTCTGATGCCAGCTGGAGAAGTCATTTCTTTAGAACGCAAGCAGTTTTATTAGCTCTCTGTCATCGTTTGTTATTGTAAATGACTCTGGATTCAATTGATGTCGTCGACTTCCCAGTGCATGGGGCTTTTAGCTGAGCTTGTGGCGTGTCTCCTACAGTTGGTCCAGAGGATCAACTCCATCTACTCGACCAAGAGAGGCAAGAAGCGGCTCAAGAAGCTCACCCTGTCCAACATTGAAACTTCATCTCTGAGAGGTATGCTGTCTAGCCACAGCCCTGGGCTGAGCATGGAATTAATCAGGTTTATGTTGATGACCTCTGTGTTTGAGCAAGTGCCTCACGCCTCTTCTCCCTCTGTCATTCTCCCTCTCTTTCTCTCTCTCTCTCTGTTTCTTTCTTTCTCTCTCTCTCTCTGTTTCTCTCTCTCTAAACAGATGACAATAGTGAGAGTGAGAGCGACTCTGACGACAGATTTAAAGGTGAGAAGTTAGCCCATGTCACTCAAAGGTCGCTCACTGCCATCCTTGTTCTTGTAAAGCTACAGTCTGCAAAGTCATGACCCTGGGATATTTAGCTATCTCACAGGCCAGAGTTATGGGAGATGTTTTAGCCAAGAGAGAATTCTAAAGACTAATTTAGGCAAATAACTTGAATTCAGCTTTTTTAGATTTCCTTGTGAGTATTGCTTACATGTCATATGAAGGTAATATGAGCTTGATTTTGTAGTTTGTAATGGTAACATTAGATGAATGTTGTTGAAGAATGAGAACTGGATTTGACTGGATTCTGGAGTCAGAGAACAGTTGTGGTCCAAGATGATCAGCTGTGTGTGTGTGTGTGTGTGTGTGTGTGTGTGTGTGTGTGTGTGTGTGTGTGTGTGTGTGTGTGTGTCTGTGTGTGTGTGTGTGTGTGTGTGTGTGTGTGTGTGTGTGTGTGTGTGTGTGTGTGTGATGCTGTTCCTGTGTCTCTCAGCACACACACAGAGGCTTCTGAAGCTCCAGTCCATGCTGCGGCGGGCTCCCAGCTATCGCACCCTGGAGCTGCAGCTCTTGGAGTGGCAGGAGCGGGAGCTGTTTGAGTACTTTGTGGTGGTCTCCCTCAAGAAGAAGCCCACCAAGAACTCCTACACCCCTGAGGTCACCTACCAGTTCCCCAAGGTGAGCACCATCGCGCTCCACGGTTGATAGCTGAAGGAGTTGCGGATCGACTGGGGCAGGCTTAGACTCTCTAACCAACAGGGGTTCTTTCTGAGGCTAATCGTCATAATTTAAACCAAGACCCTGTAAATGTTGTTTGTTTTTTCTAACCAGGTCTGTTTCTCGTCTGGGAAATCAGTCCATGGTGTATACAGAACTATTTTAATTTCTCTCTCAGGTCTATAAATAGGGTCAGGGCAACATATAGAGCCCTGGTCCTTTTTATTTTGGAGTGAATTATTACTAGCTCCCACTGAAATGTAGAAAAAGCTGAGTGGCTTTTGATTTATGGTTGTTAATGACCCTTGCTGATGCTGGCCCAACGTCAGTGAGAGTTAAAATTGGTCCCGCGGTGGGTGAAAAAGGCCATGTTCTAGTGAGGCTGAAAGAGCTTGTGTCATTCTCTGGCTGTCATTATGCATGCACTGCTCAAAGCTCAGATCTGATGATAGCACTGTGACCGTTCTCTGCCATCCTATTTAGGGCAGAGGTGGGGTGGGGTTAGGGGGGCTGGGAGGGTTGTGGGTGGTGACTTATTGTCATTAAGTGCTGTAACCAGGAAACCGTTGCCATGGCAGTTAAGTGTTTAGTTACTCAGAGATGGCTTTTTAAGTTATTCAAGATTTGGTTGAGCGATTGAGCCCCGGGGGAGGCCGAGGTATGTCGGTGTCCGGCCAACAGGAGGTCGGGCCCAATGACGTCTTCGAGCCAGGAAAGGACAGACAGTGGAGAGAGTGTGTGTTTGTTCTGCGGTGGGAAAGAGAGGTTTGTGGTCTTATCTGAGCCATGAATGAGCGGTTGGAAGAGGAGCAGGATATTTATAAAGCCCTACCCTCACCAATGGAGCCGTCCTTGGGCAACATGAAAAGACACACAGAGAACCTCTATAAATCACAAACATGCTGGAAGAGCAAGAGGTGAAGACGTCCAGCTCCAAACCCATCAACTCTGCCCTGACATGCTATCTCTCTCTCTCCCTCTCTTCCTCTCTCTCTTTCCCTCTCTCTCTCTCTCTCTCTCCCTCTCTCTGTCTCTCTTTGTCTCTCTCTCTCTCTCCTCTCACAGCTAGAGAGGCCCACCAAGCAGATGCGGGAGGCTGAGCAGAGACTCAAAGCCATCCCTCAGTTCTGCTTCCCAGATGCCAAAGACTGGACTCCTGTGGCCGAATACAGCAGGTAGAGAGAGAACTCAACACACACTCAGTGACCCCTCAGCCTCTCTACTTACCCTCTCTCTCTCTCTCCCTCCCTCCCTCCCTCCCTCTCTCTCTCTCTCCCTCCCTGTCTCTCTCCCTCATTCCCTCACCCCCCACCCCCACCCTCCATCCCTCTTCTAAAGTTCTGACTTCTTCCCACTCCCAGCCCTCAGATGGAGCGCTTCCTGAGCCGGGACGCACACAGGCCCCCATAGCTATTAACCAACCCAATTTGTTTCTGTCATATCTGAAAGAATTTACATTGAGCATTTGGTTTATATTGGATTTACACACGCACAGGTTAGCCGGCACTCAGGAAATGCCTCGGGGCAGCAGAACACGTTTCCAGCTCGGCCCCAACCTCGGCCCCGACCCTCCAGGGAGGCTCCACCTGTGTGTAATTGTCTCCGCCTAATAACTCACAAGTGGAGTGTGAGAAACGAACAGCCAGTGCCTCAGTGCTGGGGCCAGGAACCAGGGGTACCTCAGGGCTCCCTCAGAGCAGGGCCTCATCACTTTAGGCTTCAATCAGACTGAGGGAAAGCTATATGTGCCGCGCCATACGCACTGCAGTCATGCAAGTGCCAAAGTGCCGAAATGCCAAAAAAAGATGTTCTTTGTGGAAATCAACTTTGCTTGAAATCATAGCAAGTGACACTGAGGATCAAGACAGAGATACTGTCTTGTGCGGGCACAGATGAGAAGAGAAAAGCTTCAAATGAACTTGAATGTAAATAAATTAGTGCTGTGGGACATCATAGGGTGTCATGTCATTCAATGCGGTAGGTCAACATCAGAGATGGCATGACATCAGGCAGGCGAGTTGACCGGCGTGAGTGGGGTGGCTCATGTGTTATTTCAGCTGTGGGAGGATGCTGTATCTCCCTGGGCTGAGCCACGCTGCTCTCATTAACCGAGCGGAGGGAACATGGCCTCCCAGGGCAGGGGCTTTGATCACTGCTCTGATGATCTCAATGCTAGTGTGTGATTGAGTAATTGTGTGTGTTTACGTGTGTGTGTGTTTCTGTGCGTGCGTGCGTGTGTGTGTGTGTGTCTGTCTTTTTTTTACAGTGAGACCTTCTCCTTCATGCTCACTGGAGAGGATGGCAGCCGGCGGTTTGGCTACTGCAGGCGTCTCTTGGTAAGTCTACTGACTTGGTCACCGTCATCACTGCAGGGTGGGGTGAGGGTGAGGGAGGGAGGGAAGTTTGATGGCCCCAAACATGCTTAAGCCGCGCTTGTGTAATGGCCCCACAGGTTGCATCACAGAGGTGCTGGTGTGTTAATTACAGAGCGAGAGGGTGAATGTAAATGGGGTTTTAATGGCTGACCAGCCGTCTGCGTGCAAGAGAAGGAGTTTGGTTATTTCGTCCCCTGGTCCAAGGGGTGGGTGGGGGGGGGGGGACTGCTTGTAAACACAACTCTTGTTTTAATGAGACTTTCTCAGGGAAAAGACTGAAAGAAAAGAAACCATGACATGTTTGTCATGTGGAGAATGAAACTCTGCTCTATATTTTGTCTGGCTTTTGAAGTTTTTCTTTTTTTTCCCTTTCTCAAATGTCAAATCCGTGCTTTTGGCGAGCTCTGGGTTCACTCCTCTCCTGTATGGTATTATGTTCTGTAGCATGACAAAAAAGAGAAGGCCTCAGCTTCATCTGTCTCTCTCTCTCTCTCTCTCTCTCTCCCTCTCTCCCTCTCCCTCTTTCTCCCTCTCTCTCTGTCGTCCTGCGTGTGCCCATTTTTAAAGTGTGTACACGGCCCCTTTGTGTTGTATAGTGTGTATTTTGATACGGCTGTCTGTAGTGTTCTCTGGCTATGACAGAGTGTGTGTGTGTGGGGAGGGTTTGGTGGAGGGTGCTGCAGGGCTCTGGTGTAGCCTAGCCTGGCTCGTTGGCGCTGGAAGGTATTAAATAGCTTTCCTGATGACTGGGGAGAGTGAGGGAGTGAGAGGGCGCTTGCACTCCTCTGTCCGCTCACTACTCACTGCACTGTGCTGCGCTGCTCCTTGCCTGGAGGAAGTCCAAGGGCTGGCATGTGGAGAGCATTCCTAAGGATTTTAACCAAGCTCCGCATGCTTGATTTAATCATCCATTTGGAAAAAGGAGTGGAAGAAAATTGCATACCTAATATGGACAAGTGGATTGGGGATTGTGTGTGTGTGTGTGTGTGTGTGTGTGTGTGTGTGTGTGTGTGTGTGTGTGTGTGTGTGTGTGTGTGTGTGTGTGTGTCTGAGAGAGTGAGAGAGAGAATGAGAGTTTGTGAGTGTGTGTGTGTGTGTGTGTGAGAGAGAGAGAGAGAATGAGAGAATGAGAATGTGTGAGTGTGTGTGCACTCATGCATTTGCCTGTGCCAGTGTAGTTGTGTGTGAACATGTCTGAATGTGTGTGTGTCTGTGTGTGTGTGCACTCTGCGAGGTCTGCGATTGTTTAGTGGGCAGAACGTGGTTAATCATTAATGCTCTGTGTGCACCTGTGTTTAGTTAACAGTGGGAAGTGTCCCAACGGATTTGAAACCTTCACATGCATAATGCTGCAAACAGATTATTATCTTTCTAATTTAGGCTACAGCAGAAAAAAAAATGTGTTTATAGTTTAGAAGCTCTTATTGAAAACAGTTGCTACATGCTATCAGTCATTTTTTAATAGGATTATTTCATCAGTATACCTGATGACTGACAGTCATCACCCACTACTTTCAAGAGAAAACCTTAAGCGAAATATGAAGTGAAATTGTAGCCGTACTAATGCAGAAACCATTCAGCACCTTTCACCTATGTCTGTAGACTGATTTCGGAGGCGCATAAGTCACAGACGAGTGTGTCCTTCACTCGGCTCATATGTCGACACTCAGGATTAGGACACACACCTGTGCCTTGTGACATATCTTGTGAAGTGTCTGTCTTGCCACAATGGCCCCTGGACTTTCCCAGAGTCAGAGGTGTGCTTCATTATCCCTCTCTCACTCTCTCACTCCCTCTCTCCCTCTCTCCATCTCTCCATCTCTCCCTGTGCAGCCGAGCGGAAAGGGGCCTCGCCTGCCAGAGGTCTACTGCGTCATCAGCAGGCTGGGCTGTTTCGACCTGTTCTCCAAGGTGAGCTCATCTCCCAGTCTCTTACCTGTCTCTTACCGTTACCGTGCTGGCAAGCCTTCCTGGCTTCGGCACGGCGATGCCGCCACATGTTATCACCGCCTAGATCCTTCAGCTGGAGAGGGAGGAGATAGGGGTGGAGAAGGGAAGGGTGGGAATATGATGGTGCGCTGGGTCTTACTGAAGTCTTGCCAGTGGTGGTAGCCAGAGGCCCATTGTGCAAGTCTTTGACCATAAAGTCCTTTAAAGGACTACAACAACACACTTTACTATGATTCTCCGCACTAATTGTCTCCTTCACTTACACCTTGCTGGTTGGAACAGGCAACAGAGAGGCCTTTGTGCTCCTGAGCGGAGCAAAGTTTGTGGCTTTGCCTCCACGGAGCCGGCTTTGGGAAGAGCACAGCGCACTCTCTCATGACAGGCAAGCACACCCAGAGGATGGAGAGAGAGAGAGAGAGAGAGAGAGAGAGAGAGAAAAGAGAGAAAAGAAGAGAATGTGAGAGTAATAAAAGAAAATGGCAGAGGAGAGGGAGTGAGAGTGATTTACAGTCTGTCTTGAGAGAAAATTAGAAACGAAGAGGGAGGACAATTGATTATACGAGGGAAGATGAAACCTAGCAGATGAAAAAAAGAAATGTGAGGCTGATATTTTACACTGAGATTTGCAAGTCCAGCTCGACGGCCTGCCTTTGTTGTGCTGGCCTCCTCATTTTAAGGGCCTGTGAAAGAGGAGAGATGAGAAAAGTGATCTGAAATGGACGAAAGAGACATTCTTTTCTTAAAGCCTTTGAAAACCTTCCCTAATTAACATGACAGAACAGGGGCGTTTTTGGAGGGTTCTCATTTCACTGGCGCAGCATGTGTGTAAGTGTGTGTGTGTGTGTGTGTGTGTGTGTGTGTGTGTGTGTGTGTGTGTGTGTGTGTGTGTGAGATGGATAGTGTGTATGAGAGAGAATGTGAATGTGCTAGAAAAAAAGAGGAATGGGAGAGAGAGAGAGAAAGAGAGAGAGGTGGAACTGAGTGGAGGGGAATGGAATGGACTGGAATAAAGGGAAGATGATATCATGTGACCCGTAATGTGAATTTTCTCTCCAATTACCTTTCCAGACGTCAGGGCCTTAACACACACACACACACACACACACACACACACACACACACACACACACACACACACACACACACACACCAACATATTCACATACTCTCAGCTGAATGGTGAGCAGGGTGGGATTTTCCTGTGGTGTGTCGGCACACCTCACCCCATCCAGCACTCTCTCTCTCTCTCACACACACACACACACACACACACACACACACACACACACACACACACACACACACACACACACACACACACACACACACACACAGCCTCTCTGACCCCCTGATTTAGCAGCTAACACCATTAGGATGCAAGACACCAAGAACCAACCTGAAATTGTGTCTGTTTGTGTGTGTGTGTGTGTGTGTGTGTGTGTGTGTGTATGTGTGTGTATACATTTGTGCGTGTGTGTGTGTGTGTGTGTGTGTGTGTGTGTGTGTGTGTGTGTGTGTGTGTGTGTGTGTGTGTGTGTGTGTGTAAAAGTGAGAAAGTGGGGGAGCTTTCATTCAGTAGCTTATAACTACTTCAGTATGTGTGACAAAAGATCTGTCTGTCTGGCGAAGCCTAACTCAAGTCCCTCCTGTGATATAGTGGGTATTCCACTGCTTCCATTCTGAGTGGCTAGATAGTGTAGTACTGTACTAGTAGGTGATGGTGACCTCCCAATCTCCCCTTCTTGCCCCCTCTGTGTGCGGGGCAGATCCTGGATGAGGTCGAGCGGCGTCGTGGCATCTCGGCCGCTCTGGTCTACCCCTTCATGAGGAGCCTGATGGAGTCACCCTTCCCCGCACCCGGGAAGACTATCAAGGTCAAGACCTTCCTGCCTGGAGCAGGGAATGAGGTCAGAATACACCATATACAGGAGGCTTATACCACACCCCTCACAGTCACACATTTCACTGGAGATGGTTTTGGTTGAGCAGCTTTCTGACCCTGCGGACTCAAGTCTGAATGGGAAAGCTCAGAGTGATATTATTTGTATATTCACAAGTGTGTGTGTGTGTGTGTGTGTGTGTGTGTGTGTGTGTGTGTGTGTCTGTCTGCAGGTGATTGAGTTGCGGCGGCCGATGGACTCTCGTCTAGAGCACGTGGACTTTGAAAGCTTGTTCAGCTGCCTGAGTGCGAGGCAGGTGGTGCGCGTCTTCGCCTCCCTGCTGCTGGAGCGCAGGGTCATCTTTGTGGCCGAAAAACTCAGGTACGAATGTGTGGTCACCTTTGTGGCCGAAAAACTCAGGTACGAATGTGTGGTCACCTTTGTGGCCGAAAAACTCAGGTACGAATGTGTGTACGAATGTGTGGTCACCTTTGTGGCCGAAAAACTCAGGTACGAATGTGTGGTCACCTTTGTGGCCGAAAAACTCAAGTATACTGTAAGTGTGTGGTCGAATAACTCAAGTACAAGTGTGTGGTTATCTTTGTGGTCGTCTCTGATATGTGGTGGTGCAAACATGATGATCTTTGTTTGAATTCGTCACATCTCATTTTGCCTACAATTCAAAAGCTGGGAATTGTGGGATAGTATGAATGACAGAGTGAATGACAGAAGTCCAGCAAAGACATGTTGTGTTGGTTTTACACAGTCCTATATGTTTGGATTAATATAGGCCTATATATGAATGCCTATTCTCTACAGCCGAAATGAAACCTTCACCATGATACTGCAAGTGCCCCCACTCTCCGAAATAAGACATAGCTGTGCATTGTGCCGTCTCTAAAGAACTGTCTGTTTGGAGTCCCGTTGACCAGTGTTCCTCTTCTGTCCCCTCTTCTGTCCGAGGAAAAGAGAGAACACATCTGTGTGTGATCTGGCCATCGTTACCATGAATACCCACTGAGCAGTCGATTTAAATTTCGGAACATACAGTACATAGGCTAAATTGTGGGTGCTATTTATAAATTGAAGCTGCACTTTGCCGGAGCAGACTGCAGCCCATAGCCATAAATGGTCAAATCACCTCCCAGAATGCTGGGTGCTTATGGAGCACAGTGGCCACCGCGAGCAGCTATTCCTGTCTAGAGTTACAGCAGATGTTCCCAATAATCCTCCTCCTCCTCAGTTAGCACTAATGGCCAGTGGCACTTCCCTTTGTTCCTGCACTCACTCAGAGCCCGTACAAACAGCATCTGTCTCTGCTGAGAGCAGCGCTTCGTCTCCGGGGCCACAGAGCCTTTTTCCCCTGTGAATGATGGAGCTCACTGGAGCTGTGGTTCCACTGTTTTTGCGCCCTGCCTCTTCTCTGAATTGAGTTCCGTTATTTTATATTTTTTTACGTAGTCATAATCGCAGTCTTGCTCTGGACGAGAGGGTCAGCCACAACTCCCAAGCGATAAATTAGGGACAGCCCAAAATCCTCAATGGCATATTTACCAGGATGCATGGGGGATCACCGCGGAGCTGCCAGTGCATTTTTTGGCTCTGCAGATGCCCGTATGGCAGGCTGGGTTCGCTGTCCGCAGCGCTTGTCATCCGCCCAACCAGCCTGCTAATAGCAGCCTTTCGTTGTGGTTTTCCCCTCACAGTAGTACAGTAGACGCACACACACACACACACACACACACCCACACACACACACACACACACACACACACACACACACACACACATGGAGCTGCTAAATCAATCAGGAGGAACCATCTTTCCCCAAGCGGCCGCACCCTCCTCTGCTCCTGTGCCCAGTCCGCGGGCGAAAGCGAAACTCCTTCCCTGCCCCCTGCGAGGGTCCGCCTGCCTGCCTGCCCGCTGGGACGCAGAAGTGGGTCAGCGCTGTGCCAGGGGCCTGTTCCAAGCCGCCGGACCGGGGTGGATAAGACGGACAGGTCCCCAGGGGCCCTCGGGCGGTCACGGAACCCTGAGGGGCCAGCGACGGGTCATTAGCGAGCGGGTATTTGTGAAATGCTAATCTCCAGAAATCAAGAGGACAGTTTAAACAAACAGCGGCAGGGGACCTGGGGCGGACTGTGACGAAGAGAGGAAAGAATGCACTTCCTGTGTGTGTGTGTTTGTGTGTGTGTGTCTGTGTGTTTGTGTGTGCGAGTGAGCGTGTTTGTGTGTTTTTGTAAGTGTATGTGATTCCCTTGTCTGATCTGTGGACTCCTTGTCACTGCTTGACTAATAGAGGCAGTGCAGTCAGGGCAGCTACTAAGCTTGTGTTCTTTTCCTTCATCTCTCTAAAGATGGATGCTGCGTTGAGTAGTGTGTACTAACAGTCAAGTTAGCATAAATAACTTCATTACTGCCAGCCTTCTGTGACATTAATGGAACATTTATTATTTCTTATTCTGTCTTTATTGACATGTGATTTATATGATATCTAGTGCCCTTTTGGGGCTGTTGAAAGCATTTAGCCTCTTTTGAAAATGTCAAAACAACCTGTTTCTCTCCGAGGATTACATTCAGGAAATGAGCCCAGCCCTCCTTTGTTGTTGGCGGTCCGCACTGTTCCTTTGACAGCCTGCTGTAGAGCCAGAGTGGTGTCATCTCATCAGCTCCTGTGGAAAAGAGCCTTGGTTAGGGGAACTCTGTGGTAATCCTATTGTAACCCTAACCCACACCCACACCCTGATGGCTTGCACTGTTCCTCTGTCAGCCTGCTGGTGTCATCAGCTCCTGTGGAAAAGGGCCTTGGTCTGTGGTAACTGATTACCCTAACCCTTACCCTTACTGTACTGTTCCTCTGTAAGCCTGCTGTCAGTGGGCCAGAGTGGTGTCATTAGCTCCTGTGGAAAAGGGCCTTGGCTAGAGTAACCCTGTGGTAGCCCTAACCCTAGTTAATCTTAGGGTAACCCTATCCCTAACCCTGGGGTAACCCTATCCCTAACCCTAGGTCAACCCTATCCCTCACCCTGACGCCTCGTACTGTACTATGGAAGTGTGGTGTCACCAGCTCCTGTGGAAAAGGGCCTTAGTCCCTGGAGCTTATTCCCACTCCTAGGTAGAGCTGAGGCTCGCCATTGGTCTGTGTGTCCTGAGTGAAGCTACTGCCCTCCCTAACTGTCAGTTAGTCAGTTGGCCTCTCCTCTGCAAAACAGGATAGGTGGAGGGCTGCTGGCGTCCCACAGGCAGGCTGGTACGGGGTGTTGACCTGGGTGGGCTGGCGAGCAGTGGGGCTTGTTTTGGTGTGGGGCCGGGCCTGGGGTCCAGCTGTCCCGTGCGCCAGCACTACCACGGGTCCCGGGGGAGGCGGCGCTGCGGTCCAATCCCACAGTGCTCTGCCAGGGGACGATGATCTATGACCCGGTGGGCACCGCTTAATGTATATTTTCTGCTTTTATTAGGATCAGACAGAAAGAAAACACAGCCTTTTCTTACACCATTTAACTGATGTCAACATAACAGGTCTGTTCCTGCCCACTGGTTCCCTGTGGTTGGACTTATCCTATGCGTGTGTATGTCTCTGTCTGTTTTTGTGTGTGTGTGTGTGTGTGTGTGTGTGTGTGTGTGTGTGTGTGTGTGTGTGTGTGTGTGTGTGTGTGTGTGTGTGTGTGTGTGTGTGTGTGTGTGTGTGTGTGTCTGTGTGTGTGTCTGTGTGTGTGTGTCTGTGTTTGTGTGTGTACCACCGAAACTGGCTACTCATGGTGCAAGCTGGACAAGCTCCATCAGGCATGTATAGTAATTGGCCAACATCATGACATCAAACATCGCGCCAGACAGTTGCAATTACCCTCAGTCATGCCGCTGACTCAAGGCTAGTGTGGGCAGGAAAAACATCTTTGATGCCCTAATGAAATCAATCTCTCATTAACTAGGTCATGCTGTAGCCACCTATAACTCAATCTGACTTCCCAAACATCGGACAAGCCTCCCCCGCTTACATGGCAGGAGAGAACATTCTAATGCTTTAACGGGAGTTGGGGGCGATGATGACAAGGAAGGGTTCAAATCTTACACACACGTTCACCGGTTTGGAATGCCGTTTCCTTCTGCCTTTGTGTGTGTGTGTGTGTGTGTGTGTGTGTGTGTGTGTGTGTGTGTGTGTGTGTGTGTGTGTGTGTGTGTGTGTTTGTGTGTGTGTGTGTGTTGTCAGAAGGAGCTATCTGTGGGTGTGGGTGATGGAAAGACTTTGCCTTCAGAACACAAACAGACTTCTGCTCAGTCCAAGAGCAAGCCGGGAGGGATTCTATTACAGTGGTGCTCCAATAAGAGAATGTTGCCATTGTGTGTCTTTCTCTTTTTTTGGCAAGAGCCCACAGAGAAAATGGGGAGGAAGAGAAGGTGTGGAGGGAGGGAGGGAGGGAGGGAGGGAGATAGAGGGGAGGGGTGAGAGTGAATGAGAAGGACTGGATTTCCATATTAGCTGTTCTCATGATCACAAAGAATTAATCAACCCCCGGAGGGCCTGTGGCTGCCTTGCCATGCTGCGTTTCGCAAAGCAAAGCCCAACTGTGTCCTATCTGGGCTACAACAAACTCCCTTTTGTGAAAATACATGGGAAACAAGTCCTGGCCCTCTTGATGAAAAAGTGAAGTAGCACTGTTTCAGTGTTACCATATGGGCTGCACAAGCTAGATGGGCTATTTTGTTACCAGTCCACTACAAGCACAGGATGTGCTGCAAATGGAGCTAGCGCCGGTGACTCCCTATCAAAGCCTGAGCTGTGTTGTGAGAAACGGACATCTGACCGAGGCAATAAGGCGAGAAAGCGATCCCCAGCAGGTTCCCCGTGTCCTGTAACATCTGCGCTGAGCAGGTCCGCATGTGGAAACATGTGTAAGGGGCCTCTGCGGAGCGTCCAAATGATATTCCAGGCTTTTCCAGCGGCAGCTGACATTCCCATTACTGTAGCGCACCACTCCGGGCCCCTGACAACGTCGACGCGGCCCTCGGGAATCGTCCGAGGCTTCGATTTGTCCAGAGCGGCAGATCGTATCGGAACGTGTGCGCGTCGGCTCAGAAGGGAGCCGTCCATTCTCACGCGCGGAGTTCTGCTTCCTGTGCGGCCGCCAGGGAACCGCGGAGGGAGAGGAACAGGGGTGCGGTTGCCGCGGCGCTGGGTTGAGTTGCTTGAGATCCTTTCAGTCAGGAAGTGTGGGAAAGCTATTTGAGCCTCACCTGGATCCAAAACATTCTGCCCGGTTGGTCAGACGTAATAACTCACTCACGTCCACTCTTCATCCATCAGACTCGTACCACACAGGAGTCTGGATCAATTCCCTGCCCAGAATCACAGACAGGGCTGCGTGCGGTTCAGAGAAACATAACACTGGATTGACATCCTAATGTTTACACACGTGCTACATGTGGATGTGTATGTGTGTGTGTGTGTGTGTGTGTGTGTGTGTGTGTGTGTGTGTGTGTGTGTGTGTGTGTGTGTGTGTGTGTGTGTGTGAATGTAGTCAGTGATTAGGCTAAAAAGGGTTCTCTCCAGTTGCAGTAGTCTTCTCTGGCTTCCTGACTCCCCAGCTGTGACATTGACCTGGCCTGGCAGAGAGGACGTATCTGAACAAGAGCTCTTCTCTAAAATTTGGCCCCTGTGTGGCCTACTGTCTTTCCGTTTTTCTTTCAATTTTCTTCCTTTCTTTTTTACTTCTCTCTCTCTCTCTCTCTCTCTGCCACACAAACACAAACACTTGTGACCTTCATGTGAGTCCATCACTGTGTGTGTCTCTGATGAGAAATTCTCCATAACCTGATTCCCGATCTCTCCATCTCTCTTCTTGGCATCCAGACACAGTGGACACAGTATGACCTCAGATTCCAATCAGGCCTCGGTTTCACTGTTTACCCCACAATGTTTAGACTCAGGAAAGAGAATGGATTATCCCCATCTCAAATCAACCGCCAAGGCCAGGAAATGGCTGGAGCTTCACCAATAGGCGGGCTTTTACACAGCAACGCAGCTAGCACTCCTTGTGTGTAACCACACTAACGTTGGATTTCAGTAGAGAGGTGTTTAGGGATATGGTTCAGCTCTTCCAGCGTTTGGGCTTTTCCCGTGAGTGGCGGTATTTCCCTTCCGAAGGTGAAGCGCTAGTGTGATTGTGTCACTATCAGCTGTCAGGATCTGGCTGTCTGGCCTGTGGCTAAGCTTTCCTAATCCACACTACTTTTACTGCGCTCACTCCCTGTTCCAACATGTCAACACTCCGGGCCGGGCCGAACTGGGCTGGCTCAGGAGCCGCCACTGTGCTGTGCTGTGCTGTGCTGTGCTGTGCTGTGCTGTGCTGTGCTGTGCTGAGCTGTGCTGAGACGGCGCTGAGGTTGCAGCGGGCGGTGTGCAAACGGAGCTGGAGTCCTGCAGGCTTTTGTTTTTGTTGATGCTACTGCTAATCTCCATAAATCTCCTCTAGCCACGACAACTTAAGCCTTTGATTAACACCGACTTCCTGTAAGGAGGCTATGAAGCACTATCTGTCCCTCCCTCTCTTTCTCTCTCCCTCTCTCTCTGATTCTGTCTCTCCCTCTCCCTCTCTCTTTCTCTTTCTCAGAATAACCAGAAGCAAGTCTTAACTGAGTCGTTGTAGGAGTGGTTGCTGTGCTTCAGTAAGTGCAGTAATCACTGCTCCGCTGGGAATACGATACGGGATCGCTGCAGAGCCCTCCGGCTCCTGAAACTGCCGTTTTCCCCGCCAACCAGAGACTCTCTCCCCTGCGTATTTTCATAAACTCCCTGTGACCTGCCATGTCACAGATAATGCCAGGACCAAAGACCTTGGTGTGAAAGCAAACAGCCCTATAGCTCATGTTGTTCAGTACGATGTGTCAGCACAAGGGCGACTGAGTCTGCACTGCCAGGTTCACAGAGAGCAAAGAGCCAGAGTTATATATTAGTGTGTGTGTGTGTGTGTGTGTGTGTGTGTGTGAAAGAGAGAGGGGAGCCATGTCAGACATATAGTGAGTTTGTGTGTGTGTGTGTGTGAGAGAGAGAGAGAGAGAGAGAGAGAGAGAGAGTGTGTGTGTGTATGAGAGAGAGGGGGGAGCCATGTCAGACTCACAGTGCTCGGGCAGCATTTATCTCCAGTGCTGGTGTTTACATGCCATGTCTGATAGCTCGGCGCAGGCCTTGATCCACTCTAATTTAGCCCTCTGCACTCAGCATCTTTTCCTGGGGGTTTATTTTTGCTCTCTGTGTGTACACGAGTTGCACACTGAAGGAGAGGGGAGGGGGCCAATGGGGGGTGGAGTTTGGGATGGGAGCGGGGGGGTAGGGGGGTTCACTGTCAACAAGCCGAGGACCGTGAGAAAGACAACATGCAACGTGCAACATTTTTAGTAGAAACCACAGCCATTCAACATCAGCGGCTCCTCTTGACATCAAACACATGCGACACCATGGAACACTATGGAAGAGTGGTCTCATCCAAACCTCACACACACACACACACAAATATGAGGAAGAATGTAATGCCGAGGCAAGCTGGGCTTAATTAGTTGGTCTGCGAGTGTAATTTTATAAACATCAACATCAGCAGGTCTGAGAGCTCAGTCCCTCATATGCTCATAAAATGGATTCCTTCCTGGCACTGTATGGAGTGCTGAATACAAGCATGTATTCTGTATTTTAGAAGAATACAAGAGCATGCTGTATATATGATGGACAGTCCTGGTGTGTCATCGAAAGTCCTGCTTTCACTCAATACTTCTTTGTTGGGACTCTCAGCTCTGATTGTTGAGTCTAACAGCATTTTATATCAGGCCTTGTAAAGATCCATTAATCACAAGATCAATAATTGGGGAGCTGAAAAGAATCATGTTATGTTAAAGAGTTAAGAGTTATGTTTCTGCACAGACAGCAGTAGCAACAGGCAGCACACTCAAGTACCAGTTGCAAGACAAAGGGCATCATTATGGTGCTGATGGATATATTGCCCTGTTGCTCCCCAAAGCCAGATGCCCTGAGTCAGATGACTGCTGCTGCTCTTGACTCTACCATTCCTCTGGCACAATTAGCTGTCGGAATCAAATGTGAAACAAACTTGTGTCGGCTGTGTTGATGTGTACAGTGTATTTTTTACAATACAATAACATATTTCAGCTTGAACTTTGAATCCAGACATTTGTTGCTGAACTGGTATAGCAACACACCAACACCATAAAAGGACATCAGTTTGATTCCTAGGGATCACACATACAGTATAAAAATGTATCTGTCCTGTATATTGCTTTGCTAAGGTCACTGACGGTCTCCCCACTTGTTGTGTCTACGTCTGCAGCACCTTGTCTAGCTGTGTGCACGCGGTGGTGGCCCTCCTGTACCCGTTCTCCTGGCAACACACCTTCATCCCTGTGCTGCCCACCTCCATGGTGGACATCGTCTGCTGCCCGACGCCCTTCCTGGTCGGGCTCCTCTCCAGCTCCCTGCCCAAGCTCAAGGATCTGCCCGTGGAAGAGGTGAGCTACAGCACACCCTCACTCAGTCAGTCAGACAGCCAGCCAGCCTTCCTCTGTCTGATTCAGGCCATATCTGCCCATTTCCTTCTGCTTTTTGTCTCTCTGTGTGTGTGTGTCTGGCTCACTGTTTCAACAGCGAATAACACACACACACACACACACACACACACACAAACACAAACACACAGGACGTGTGAGGACAAAGGACATCACAGTTTTCCAGACATTTGACAGAGTTGTTTTGCTAAAGATCTTTCAGGAATACTGAACAGTAGTCTGTCTTTTAAGAAAAAAAAAGAAAATGTGAAATAGTTGTTTAAGTTCAAAGAGGGCATAATGATGTCCAACCCCATCTGACATGTCAGAGTAGATGGAGAAGAGCAAGATGAGAGTGCCTGTCCTCCCACGGTTGATTATTATTATCATTATGCCATACAGCATGTCTGAAGTAGTCTCTGTAACGTTTCATAAAGTAGCCTCAGAAGTTCTCATTTCTCTGTGGCCTGCAGTCTTCCACTGAAGCAGATCAAATGTGACGAGCACGGGGCCGCATTTGGTGGAAATCATAAGATCTGCGCAGTGAGTGTCTGTGGCACAAGGGGCCCATCTGAAGGGAGGGTGCTGCCTTTAACTCGCACGGCCTCGGCGCGGCACGGTGCGCCATGCTGTGCTGCCACAACAAGCCCGTCCACAGCAAAGGGCATCACTACAAAACATCTGGACAAATCACAATTTCATTGCAGAATGTTTTGTCCCATGCCCTCTAATTTTCAATTCGCAAAGTGTAAACACAAAGACAAAAGTCTGACCATTCCTTCCCGACTAGACACTGCTAGTTACAGTATAGTGTGTGCTTCTGTCCACTGAGCTGTCAGATCTGGGACCGAAATAGCCCCCGAACAATAGAGAAGTAATCACGGTTTTGAGCAGAATTACATGTGGTGTTGTGCTGTCTGTTCCTCGAATTTCCAGCCCAAACTGTTTGAGGTCAGCTGAAGGGAAAAGCTACCATTACTGTGGCGGTCCACAAAGTGTTGGACTAGCTATACTGTGATTTTAAGAGCACGGTCAGGACGTTGACCCGATGTTTGTGTTCGGGTGTTTGTGTGGAGGAGAGGGAGTGATGGCTGATGATGATGAGGATCCATCTGTCATAATGCTGAGAGCTCCCCCCTTGGTTCCTAGAACTTTTCTTGGGCGGTATCGTATGTCTGGAGCCTAAGAAGACTAATCACTTGCATTAGTTATTGCAGGAAATGTCGGTTGGTGTTTTTGGCTCAGGCACACTTGCTCTAATGTTATGCTGAGCCAGACAGTATGTGTGAAGAGAGTGTGTGGGTGCTCAAACAGGCGTGTGTGTGTGTGTGTGTGTGATAGAGAGAGAGAGGTAGAACATGTATGTGTGCGTGTGTGTGTGTGCGCGTGTGCATGCATGTTTGTGTGCATGTGTGTGTGTTTGTGCGTGCGTGCATGTGAATGTTTTAGCATGCGTGTGTGCGTATGTTTGCGTGTGTGTGTACTGTGTGTTTGTGTGCCTGCTTGCACTGCTGTCAGGTCAATGCCAGCCAGGCCACAGTGTTTTGAACCCTGTCCCTGTTAAGGCGTTGGCACTTGAGCGGGCTTTGGCAGCAGACCCCGTCAGTTCCCTTTAAGAGCAGCACTCGGCCACAAACGCTGCCGTAAAGCCCAGTAGTATCAGTGGCCTGTGTCCTACTGCCAGCGTCAAATGCTTGTCATTTTTAACACAGTGTTTTAATGGCCTGTCAACAAACATCTGGTATAAATATTTATCTCGCTCATGTAGAGGTTTTCGGAGAAAAAAGAAGTCCTCTAAGTAGTCCCCATTTATCAAATGGTCATATCTCATCATAAAAGTGACCATGTGAAACCAGTAATTACACTATCAGGGATATTTTAATGTTAAATACTGAAGCCTGGATTCAACACAAAAACATTGAAATACAAATAGCTTGTGTTTTGATGGCTTATTGTGTGTTGTTGCTTGTTGTTGATGTGCAAAAAGATTTGTCATGGCAGATGGCTTGCGGTTTCTGAAGAGCTACGTTAATAACTGAGATAGGGATATGGTTGTACCATAATGCTTAAGTGCTGAGTAGTTGTTTGTATCGTGTATGTTGATGTTTGATGCAACACTGACGTTTGATGTGACTGTGTGTGTTTATACCTCTTTGATGATCATGTTGTTGTTACTTCGTTTTCTCAGGCTCTCATGGTGGACTTGGGGACAGACCGTTTCATCAAACAGGTGGAGTAGATTTCTTTATGTATACAATGTATAGTGCTCGGACAGAAGTGCTAATCCAATTCAGCCAGAAGCCAGAACCAGACATTGAAGTATTGGAACTGCTTCATGTATGAAGTAATGGACACCATCCTGTTCTTCCACATCATTTTTGTACAGATGGACGATGAAGCCTCACTTTTACCGAGAAAACTGCAAGCTGCCCTCGAACAAGCTCTGGAGCAAAGGAATGACATCATCAATCAGGACTCTGACAGTGAATCAGATGAAGGTGAGAGTGATGGTCACCACCTTTATGTGAACTATTTTCAAACCATTCATCATAAAATAGCAATGACCATGTTTCAGCTTAAATACCTTTTATTGTGCTAGAAAAGCTCATATAAGCTATTGTCTGATGATCTGTACTCAGCTTGCAAGTGGTCCCAACAGCAGGTGCAAGATAATGTTGTTAAAGCATGTTGTTACATGATGATTTTAACATAAGAAATGCCTTTTCTAATGCCTGCTCCCTGCTGTAATGTAGTGAGATCTCAGTGTAACACAGGTTGTCTGGCAGCTTGTTCATGTCTCTCTGACCTCGTCTGCTCCCTCCATATCCCAGAGTGCAACACTCTGAACAGCCTGGTGTCCGAGGCCTTCATCCGCTTCTTTCTGGAGACCATCGGCCATTACTCTCTGTTCATGACCCAGGGCGAGCGAGGTGAGCGCGCCTTCCAGCGTGAGGCCTTCCGCAAGTCTGTGGCCTCCAAGAGCATCCGCCGTTTCCTGGGTGTCTTCATGGAGTCCCAGATGTTTGCTGGCTTCATCCAAGACCGTGAGCTGAGAAAGAGTAGGGCGAAAGGTAGGACAACAGTCTCTCTCAAACCTCCATCATCTCAGTAGAGTGGAACACATAGTTCATATTTTTTTGACTTCTGCATTGCCCTGACAACTTGTCAACTGTTATATTATCGACAACTATTTTGGTAACAAGTTTTTGGTGATCAGTTTGTGTCACTTTTTTAGAGAAATAACTCAAAAATCTCTGATTTCAGCTTATTAAATTTCTATATGTCCAGCTTTATTTGATCTTCTATAAGAATAAACTAATTATTTGGCATGTGAACAAATCAAGACAAATTGAGGACATAACCTTGGGCTTTGGAAAACGCTGATTAACATTGTTTCACCTTTCTGACATTTCATCGATCAAACAACTAGTCGATTGATTGAGAGAGTAATCAACAGATTAATCGACTATGAAAATAACCGTTAGTTGCTGCCCTACTTACAACACAATTCATTTATCATGACAATCTGCCCAATCAAGTGTGTCTGCTGGTTAGCAGTGCCATCTAGTGGCTCAATGTAGAGTAGCGTCAGAACTTTCAAGTTTCCCAGCAATACAAAGAGTTGTATAGAGTTTCACTTTTCTAGATGAATGCTGTGGGTCTTGTGGTTACATATTTTTACAAGTCTCTCTGTTGTGCAGGTCTGTTTGAGCAAAGAGTGGAGCAGTACTTGGAAGAGTTACCAGACACAGAGCAGAGTGGAGTCAATAAGTTCCTGAAAGGATTAGGTAAGAGACACAGCGCTGCAGAAGTACTGGTGGCAGAGGATTTAACTGTGCCGTCTTTTGTGTTTCTCGATTTCATTCATACGGGGCCTTGTACATAGCACACACTAAGAGTCTACGCCATAAGACAATACTCCTTTGATTTCTTTTGTTATTTTCTAGGGAACAAAATGAAGTTCCTCCATAAAAAGAACTGAGGGAGTCATTTGCTGAAACCAAAGAAAAAAAGCTTCAATCCTGCTTTTGAAGACCTGAAGGACATCAAACAAACTGCTGCAGAAACAGACTTTGTCGAATGCGCTTTGCCGCAGGAATTCATTACTTTATCTGGGCAATTTTGACGGACTATATTTTTGTACCAGAATGAATGCCACCATGGGGCCAATGAATTACTTGACAACAGAAACTGTAAATTCACTGATAAGCCTACTTCGCATGGTAGATGCATAGCAGTTTCCCCTTCGAGTTTACTTTCCGTGTCTAATCTTTGAATGAAAAGAATGTCAAACAAAAAGTATGCGCATTTGACCGTTGTACATATTTCACTGTAAATTGGCTGTGATAAACTCCGTGTAGTGTGTTATATTTAGGTACCATGTTTATGAACTAGTGTTTCAGTAGGACGGTACTGAGCAACTGTGCATTATCGTGTCTGAATAACCACTGACGGTGAGTTTGATATGTGCGTGTGTGTGTGGAGAGATGTGTAGAGCAGATGTACAGATGTCGAGATTAGTTTTGTATTTAACGTTAGGGTTAACCTTTCATGGAAAGAAAATGTTGAAAGAGGATGCATCTTTAGAGGTTTTTGTACATGCATTAACAAATGAAGAAAATTATTGCTCAAGCCTTCCAATGCTTTGTCAAATGTTTTAAAATAAAGCTTTTGAATTAAAACATTTAAAGACGTCCACAATTGTTACGATGCAACACCCTTTCATCACATGCACTCAGAGAAAAAAACAGCACCATTGGGACATAATTAATTTCAAGTCTTTTATGTGCATTCTTTACCATTCATAGGGTCCACAACACCTTTGATATACGACATCTGTACAAAATCATATCATGGGTTTTATACAATTTATTACACCAAAGAGTCCATCGTCTGCATTTATGCAGTCAACACACATGCTCCTCCAACTTCCTTTATCTTCTCTTCTGCCCTCCGACTAAAGAACTTGGCCTTCACGATGACAGGCTGCTTGGGAAGCTTGCCCTTGCCAAGCACTTTATAGTAGCCCTAGAGAGGGGGAGAGAGAGAGAGAGAGAGGCTTTAGCCCATGCTGACCAAATGTGATGGGATCTAGGAAACCCCATCACATGGCGAAATCAAAAATCCTTGATTATTGCTCCGTTTCAACCCTCAAGTGAAATATCACCAACTTCACTAATTCTGACCATCCTGGATGTGGCTAGGATGGTATCAGAATCTTAAGCTGGTAAAATGTTACCATGATCACAAATAAGTCATGGTCAACAACACACAAAAAAGAATCTGAAAGGTAAAGATGGCTGGTATTCAGCAGAGCTTTTATCCAAAGCAAAACAGACTCTGGTGGGTTGGGGACCCAGAGCTCAGGCTGACCGGCTGCCAGAGGGTGGCGCTACCACATCTCCACCACTGTGAATCGTATTATACTACATGCTAGGGCTGCCCAATTAACTGATGTTTAAAGCAATAAGGCAACAATTAATCATGCAGCTTGTATCTATGTTCCAATGGTTAATCTTGTCACATATATGATTTTTATATTCATGTCATCCTCCTTGTGTGACAGACAGTGAAACTAACCTAACAGGAGTGCTGTGCTTCTCATGCACTAGACATGCTCACCTTAAGGCAACTTAAGGCAAAATTTGGATATCAAACTGAAGCTTGACTTTCACAAATTATATCGCAATCACTGTCTGAATTGCAATTTGTCGAAATCTGTCAAAAATTAGACATTTTCGCCATATCGTGCAGCCCCACTACATGCTACTATGACACGTGTGATAGAGATTTGGCCGTCATACTGTAGGTCATGTACGTGGTTAGTCTACATCAGTGGTTCTCAACCTTTTTTCAGTGATATACCCTCTGTGAAATATTTTTTTCAGCCAAGTACCCCCTAACCAGCGCAAAGCATTTTTAGTTGAGAAAAAAGACTTAAAACAGAGCACTGTGCCATCAGAATTACCGCTACGCTTCAACCATGACTCCATCGTTTGAGTTTTGACAGTGATTGACAGGTGATGGCGGGTGGCATGTGACGGGTTGGGTTGAACCATCCTGGTATGGGGGGGGGGACTCTGGGTTTTTAGGATAATGAAATTGAATAGCCTACTGAAATATAAAATTCATTTTATGAACTTATTTTTCTACATAACAACCAGTGAACAAGAGTAGTGGTAACTCAGATCTCTGGTGCACAAACAACACAGCATATCAGGAGAAGACTATCCTCAAGACTTGCCATCAGTACAGATTAAAGAGTTGTGACCTACAACTGTTTTACAAAACACCTCATAACAATTAGTAGGACAGAGAAAGGCAAGCCTCTTGGAACAAGAAATGAAACACAAATGGTGACTTACAACTTCTTTACAAAAGACCTCATTACAATAGTATGGCAGAGAATGGCAAGCCTCTTGGACCAAGAAATTAAACGCAAGTTATTACATGGCTCTTCAGAGTGCTGCAGAAAGTTCCATTCACATGAATGGGCCTTCTCAATGTTCGGACCTATGTTAAATCTACATAAATCACCGGCAAAGTATATAATCACCGCTGTCAATGGCAACGGGTTGATTAACGTCTTTCATATCCCTCCGCAAGAATTCCGTTCGCTTATTGCAATGGAATTTCATTGAAAGGGAAAGTAAGCTAGTAAGACGTTGCCACGCAACACCTGAAACTGTCAAGTTCTATCTGTGTGGTGAACTATTTCTTTTGTCAGCGGAAGACACGAAACGGTAGCAAAATAATTTGTAAAGATTCATTGTGTTAGGTTTCTTTTCTCGTTTTGGCAAGTAGACGTGTAATAAGCGGGATAATGTATTGTCCGCCGGTAATTATCAGAAAATAAGTCCCTTCAGGTCGAAGCAAAACCCCTCCGCTGCGCTTCGGGGTTCTGTTCTCCCTGTCGGGACTTATTTTCTGATAATTACCGGCGGACAATACATTATCCCTTACTTATTACGACAGCTTTAGTTTCATTATTGGAACAACACAAATGGCAGACTACCACACCTTATGATGCACTCCCCTGGATCTAGATAAGAGCCAGCTGAAAGCACAGTATCTGGCAGGACACTAAGGACTCCGTACTCACAGCGTGCACAACGTCAATGATTGGGGCAGGGCCTTCTGGCTTCTTGCTGTAGTTGACTCGGGTCTGCTCGCTGACCAGGGTCCACAGCTTGTCCAGATTGATGGTGGGACAGTGGAGGGTGTTCTTCTTCACATGGTAATGTCTCATGCCCACCTTCCCAAAGTAACCTGGATGGCTGTGGGGCAGAGGGGATGGTGAAGATGGAGATGACACATTAGGTCAGCACAAGTTTACACAGATTGAACCAGTTCACACACACACACACACACACACACACACAATATAATGATTTTACATTGTATAAAACCTATGATACAGCTTTTGGTCAAGCCAGTGACCAAGTTAGCTTATTATAAGCAACTTTAAGCTTGTTTTTTCTGTTAAGTTGTTTGCAAAATTAGGAGTCGGGGATGTGTTTTTTGGGGGCTTGTTTCTAAAGTGTAGTTGCTTATTTGATCTTGCTCCCTTTCTTTTGTCTATCTCCACTATACCTGGTCTAGTAAGCCACCAAAACTGCCCAATTGCATGATCCAGAACCCTGTTTCCACGCAACGCAACACCGTTATTTTCCAGAGAAGTAAGCTGAAGGTAGCATCATACATTGCTGGTCACCCAAGCTCTTTTGTTTTTAAAGAGCCAAGTTGTTTCTTTTGGGCTTGTCAAATGCCTGGTTGCTTATTTCTTTCCTGAGATCTGGTAACACTGAGTTTGGTAAAGGTGACTGCCTGATGCTTTTTGTAGTAATTGAAGTAATTGAGTTTAGCAGGTGAAAAAATCATGTGCTTGCTTAGGGTACTGATTGAACCAAGACCAGCAAAGCATGAACACTGCATTGAGAGTCCATCCCGTGGTTGGTTACTGTTCTTTTGGGGGGGCAAGAGGGGTGTTCATTTTAAACCACTGATTTTAATAAAGGCCATTCATTGCACAGCCCAATGAAGGTGGGATCTGCTGAGATTCTCCAGCACACATTATGCAAGAGGTTGTTAGGGTTAGTTAAGGTCACTCTAATCTAGAGTGAAATGTAATGTCAAAACTCTTTCACACAAATGTAGCCATCCATCATAACTGCAGTTGATGTAGCACTATGCTACTGAATGTAGCCTACTGTACCTCAATAGGCATAAACAGTTTGCTGGAATGACTTTATTGTCCATGCAAATTCAATAAAGGCTTATCATACAATAAAACGTAACGTTTAACTGCTCTTTACAATATCAGGGCCATAGATCGTAGTACTGTGGAAATATCACAAAATACTGCCAAGGTAAAGGATTACTTACTATTTGTCGAAGTTGATCCTGTGATGGTGCATGCCTCCTGCGTTTCCACGACCGCCAGGATGCTTTCTGTGTTTACCTGAGTGACGTTTCGACGGAGACAGACAGCAGGTTAGATTGATGCTTATAGCAATATACACAACTGACTGACACATTTTCGTCTATTTACTTAGACTCTTATTAATGCTATGGCTGACCTAACGTTGAACTTCGATATACCGGTAGTTTGACATTGTGTTAGGTTTACCAATACGGCCGTGTCCATGACTGACATGTCCACGAAGCTTTCTGGTCTTGGTCTTTTTCGTGGGCTGTGCGGGGAGAAAAGAAAGAATAGCCAGTCATCCACATCATTCTGTCACTAACGTTAGTTAGCTGGACTAGACTGTCAATCACGTTTCGACTGACCAGGTAACGTCTACTTGGCTAACGTTAGCATTCAGAGTTGGCACCTCACTGTAGATATTCAGGACAATAATTGAAAGCAAATTGTCGCAGGGTAGTTAAGTAGAAGCTAAGTGGGTGGGAGCTGGGGTTGAGCAGACAAAACATTTATCGGTCGGCCTAGTAAGCTTGAAAACCATGGCCTGTGCAACATTAACCAATCATTGAGCGCTTCAGACTGTTCGCTCTGGCAATGGATAGGTGACGACCCTAGCATAATTCACTACTTCACTCACATGAAAATATCACTGTACACGTGTTCATGACAGTGCTTCTAACTAATACACAGTCAAGAGTAGATTTTTTCAGGCAACAGGACCGAGGATGGTAACAGATAGTTAACATTGTAGAGAGATACATTGCCTGAGTACCTACCATCTTGAGAGATGGTCGGTCGAGAAAGAAGGGGAGTAGAGGAGGATTTTTTGCCAAGAAATAATTTGTCGAAATGTTATCATGCGAGCTGAACAGCGCCATCTATTGGTATGGATGATGCAGTAAGTAGGCACAATGGGGAAAAGCCAGAGTGGGTGCCGTTTGTCTTTTTTAAGTGTAGGCTACCCAATAACTAAAAAGCCTTTCAGATTAATTTACTGCCGTCTACCAGATGCAGGTTGAAATAGTCTTGTGTTATTATAGGCCACCTTTAAGCACCAGACTGAAAACCAATCCCTTCACCAACTGCCCAGCCAGGAAATCTGGAAGACATTACGTTTATTCTGTTGGCAGGCACCAAGTACTAAAATGACATGGGTCAAATGAGGTTGGACCGACAATAGGCCCTACAAGCAAACAACCAAATAAGGAGAAAATAGAGAGAAAGGGGACCAGGGCCACACTTCAGTTTCACCTGACTGATGCTTCGCACTCGCATAGCTCTGGAGTAGCAGTACAGGAGGTGCAAGGAGGGGAAAAAGAAGAGGTGGGCTAGAGAGAGTTATTGATCTGTCACTACTTATCAGGAAGCTTAATGAAGAAATCACTCCCTGTTGATTCATTAAACATCTTCAGATAATATCCTGAGCATGTTTTGCTATATGATTTTATGGTGTTGCTGGAAACTGTTTCAAGAATCACTTCCCCAGATTGCCTTTTCTGTTGTGAATGAGCGTGCAATGTTCTGAGTGAATTGCACAGTGACTAATTGATGTTGATGAATCAATCTGGATCAATTTCATGATAACTCCTGAACAAATCCTAATGGTGAATGACCTTGAGATAGAGATTTTACATCAAAATGCAAATGGATACCTGCAGAGTTTTACTACAAAATGCTGCCAAGCAGGATTCTGAAAACTCAAGGATATATTGCAAGGATTTAAGTTCTCCGTCGTACGACGGATTTCCGTCAATTTGATTTTAGAAATGTCATATTAGATCGATGCAGATCCGACGAGAAAAAAAATAGGAGGGGGGGGGGGGGCTATCACCTTTTCTTTTCCTTTTTTTAAGGCAACTACAAATATTAGGTCCGATGAATTAATGTGTGTGATGGTAAATGTTTAAAGACCTAATAGTGTTCTTGAGAACTTTCTGTGTCTCAATCAGTGACGGCTCAAGAAGATAGAGCCTACCTCAGCCATGAGTTCCGCTGTTGTAGCTACACGCTTGTCTCATTGGCCTGGGGCGTTTGCTTAAAAAAAAGAACACATATGGAGGACTAATAACGGTCTAAAAATTTGGATTATAGTGACACAATCGAGACAGCTGATGAGGTTGGCGAATCCGTTTAACTTTTTTGGATATGATATTGTGAGCTCTATGTGCGAATTTGGAGAAGAAGCGTAGGCTGTGTTCTTTCCGTGCATCAATGTAGACAATTTCTTACTATCGCGAACTCTTGTCAGGGGAGGTCATTCATTTTGGGTGTCACCTATGACTTGAACAGATAGCCTGCTATGCCACCCCATGTAGGATACTATTATTGTTACAGTTTTTAATCAATGCAACTAACATTATGTGTAAAGCGACGCAATATAAACCATATGCAATGTATTATCCCGTCTGTTATGACAACAATGTACAACAATGTTTTTCACAATTTGCAACGGAAGGTTTTGACTGAGAGTGTTAACATAAAATAATAATAATATTGTCATCATCGCGAACTGTTTAGTAAGGGGGTCAGTTGTGTTTGTGACGCACAGACAGCCTTGTAGCCTATTTTGCTTTAGGCCTCACTTTTAACGACAGTAGGTTGTGAGTGTATGTTGACAAAAAATAACCATGCGATCAAAATAGTCAACTTAAAACTTTGCTATAAAATATTATTAATTTATAGCACAAAACCATAACCAGTATGCCTACCAGAACCTAGCATATTAGCGTCATTTGTGTGCCTCTATTTGGCAAGGCCACTAGCTGTCATGGATGCTTTGCTAAAGGAAGGCAGGTGTCAAAAGTTAAAAAATAAATGGAGATGGGCGGCTGTTGGAAATGGGGGAGAACTAACAAGCCATGGTGTAAAGAAATTAAAGTGCCAGGGGCAGTGTTTGGCAAGTTACTTCAAAATCGTAATGTATTACTTATTACTGTCATTTTAAAGTAATTTGTTACATTATAATATTACTGTCTCTGAATTGTAAGGCATTACACTACTATTGTATTACTTTTAAGTTACTTTTACCAAAATATCTAGAAATATGGATTTGGAATTCTAAATGCAGTTTATTATGCTCAATGCAGCTCATTCCTTCTAATGGAGGGCGATGGGGTATAACATAATGACTGAGCTAGGCTTAAGGCTAACAACACTAGAATGCAATAGGCGCAGTGATGGCTCATGATGCAATACAAGGAACAATCATAGCCAGAATTTTGTTAAAAGCAGACAAAAGGTCGAAGTCTGGTCAATTGTGATAGAAATGCTGTAACTTTAGGCTTAGGCCTACTCATTAAAATCAACAGAGCCCACTACCTGTATATTGTAACCCAAAACTTGTCAAGACAGGCTACACAGTGCCGCTGCTGGCCATTTTGGTGCCCTAACTGGTGAAATACAGTATTAACCTAAGTATGTCATCATATGGTCAACTATAAAGATGTAGGCTAATCTGCCTGTTCCCAGGGATGGGTAGTATTTCTGAAACATGTAATATGTATTTGTATTTCAAATACAAAATAGTATTTTGTCATTTATATTTTATTGGGTTGAAGGAAATGGCTCTGTATTTTGTATCAAAATACTTTATTGGTGTGTATTTTTGTATTTTAGAAATACTGCAAAATACTATGTGAAACACACTAAAAAAAGTAGATACTACACACAGGTGTAATGAATAATTGGTAATTAGGCAACAATGGTTTATTTTTATCGCAATCAGCTAATGTGAGAACAGCTGTGTTCAAAGACACTAACAGCTTTTCAGTGACGGCTATTGTTGAAGCATCAGCTCTGGTCTGAAGCACTGGTGTGAAGTCGTACGCAAGTAAAGATGAGCAAGTTTACCTGTGCAAGTTCACATAAGGACACCGACAAAGGCAACCATGTCCTATTGTCTCCATGTCAATGTCAGATATCTCAATGAACCACAATGACATCATTAGATGGTAAGGTGTTGAGTGTGTTTAAGAAAAATCATAAGGCTATGTATCTTGAAGTTCCAGTATGTGAGAAACTTGATATGCCTTAATATCTCCAACCTCAAGTATGCAGCTAATAAGGAAATATAATTGTTATTTAATTAAACAATTAAATAACAATTAAAAATAATTCAGTGGAAATGCATGGATTCTTCCAGTTTCTTCCACGGAATTATTTTTGGAATCTGATCCCTCATCATACCTGTTCATTCTTACTCGTCGCTCGACTTATCGTGACTAAATTCAAGATGGCTGCAAACGCTAAACTTCGTGAAGATACTGTCTGTATAAATCGTCTTGTAAGTAAACTACCAGTGCTTTTTAAAAGTTCTCAATGTCTCGTTTTAAATGTCAGGGCCTTCGGTAGTCTACCAATGAAGTGTGGAGATACATTGAGCCTCGTAAATGGTGTAAAACAGTGATTTATTTGCATGGCTAGCCCGATGCCGAAGCACCACCATTGAAAAAGCTGTTGGTAGCATCGGCTAACTAGCGCCAGATTTTGGAGTGCAGGGGACAAGCCGAGATGGGCTATGCCTATGAGACACGTTCACACTCGGTATCATGTTTCAACACACTTTAGGTCAATATCACACCGGAATTCTCCTTTAACCCTGAGTTGCTCCAGGGAGACTAGCCCCTTTGAGTCACTTTGGATAAAAGTTAGTTAAATACAGAAACAATATCCTACATTAATATACTGTAAATTATTAGTGTGCTTTATTTTCTAAGGAATTATAAGTGAATTAAATATAATCTCTTTTGTATGTTGACACCAGTGTAAAACATTTGAAACCCTTTATTTTCTTCACATAGCAAGTGGCAACACCATGTGGCGGTCATAATGTGTAACGCTATGCATCTCATCTTATTGGAGCACACCTTAAGACTTTCTGATAGAAACCAGACTGTCACAGAATGTGATAGGCATTTAAACCTAATGATCTGTGCCATGGAATATCACACTTTTAATGGAGTGACATTAAAATTTAATATTGTGAAATGCACAGTGGAGAGGCATTTTATTTGATCAGTCTGATAACTAAGTGGTTCAAATGTTTTACACTGGTGTCAAAGTACAAAAGCGATTATATTTGATTCTTATAATTCCTTAACGGGTTCCTCAACTCACAATATAATAACATTTAGCAATTACATTGAGCTACTAATAATTTTGGTGAAATGCATGTAGTAACTTAGTTATAATTGTAGCAGTGGGACCCACAGAGTTCTCAGCCGTATTATAATAATATAACACCTTATAGGTGGGCAGGGCACTTAACGCACTCCTAAGTGTTGGGGAATGATGGGGTGAGCTCTTGGTGCACCTGACATTCCCAGCTCATGATCCCATAACCACAGTGTTAATGGATGTTCCATAGGTGCACTTCCAGGGGAAGGGATGGAAGAAAAAATAACACCACTGGAGCTTCTATTAATGTGCCCTCTCCTGAGATGCTCCGCTCACTCAGCCTGAAATATTCCCCCTCCTGCGGACTCACTTAGCCAGGCAAACACCACTATCTTTGACGGAGAGAGAGAGAGAGAGAGGTAAGCGCCACAGCTCTTTGGCTTAAAAGCGAAACGGTGGTGGGGGCATGAAAGGGGGGGGGGTTGGTGGTGGTGGTGTGATGGGGATAAGAGAGAGAGGGGGGGTGAGGAAAGAGAGAGGAGTTTGAAATGCAGACCCGCTCGCTGAGCGCGAGGTAGGGAGAGCGCCAGGATGGACTAATTGTGTTTTAAGTGGGTCTGTGTGAACACACAATAGGGAACGGGGCGGTGCTTCAGCTCCCCTGCGAAGAGGAGCAGAGGAAGAGGAAGTTGTCAGATTTGTAGGTCAGGCTGCAGGGGTTGTTGTCAGGCAGATTGGTAGCGGTAAATTGCGGTTTCATGTTGGTGTGTGTTTTTCTTTTTTCGTTTTTTTCTTGCGCCTGTGTGGTTGTTTTTCTTGATGGATGCCAGATAAACAGCTCACCCTCACAGTTCAGTTCACTGTTTTTGTCTGTCATTTTAGATCTTGTCTGTGCTTTTTATGCCTTCTTAAAGTTCGACAGCTAATATCAGATGGTGCCAACTCCGTGTGGAGAGATGGAATATTGGCAATGGAACACTGTGATAAGGTCTTAATTGATTTCACGCTTTGAAGGGCATCCTATGAGTAGATCTTATTCCCATCTGGTGCTCGGCAGTGCCTGACCTGTTTCTTTTTTTTAGTGTGTGTGTGAGTGAGTGAGAGAGAGAAAGAGTGTGTGTGAATGTGTGTACGTGTGTGTGTGTGGGCCCAAAGGGATCTGTCCCTTCCTTGTGCTGATCCAGACGTGAGGAAGAAGAGCAACGGCACTACCCCACCGTCTCCCTCTCTCTCTCACTTGGTCGCTCACTCCTCTCCTCTCCTCTGCTCTCCTCTCCTCTCCTCTTCTCTCCTCTCCTCTCCTCTCCTTTCCCTGCCTGCGTTTGCAGTGCTTACTATTCTCCTCAGCATTGTAGGTCATTCGGCCCTCTCCTGCCATTTTAGGAAGGGCTTCCGGGGATAGCTCGTCCTAGAAAAAAAAAAAACAATTATCGACTCTCCCTAATTCCCAATTATTATGAACAGGCTTACTTAAACAGGGGACAGAGTGCCTGTCAGGTTTTAGCAGCTCTTCTGCAGTTCTCCTTTAAGTCAGATGATCGGACTGAGGACACACACAGTCACAAATACACCATCACATTTTAAGCATACATACACACACACACACAGACACACACACACACACACACACACACACATGCACGCACACACACACAAACAAACAAACAAACAAACACAGACACACACAAACACACAAGCATTAGTGAGACATGGTAGATGCACACGCACGCACGCACACACACACACACACATACTCCCCACACAGTCTAAAGTATGTGAACACCTACTCATTCACTGACAAACTCACAACCACACTACACTCACTCACAACCACACAACAAACATTCTCTCACATGCTTACACACAGACACAACCACAGACACACAGAAGGGTACACACACACACACACACACAAGCATATGCAGAGTGTGTGTCAGAGCTCTCTTCTCGAAGGTTGACCTCGCTCAGTGTGCTGTTTCCCTCTGCAGGAGTGGTTGGCGTGTGTGTGTGTCTGTGTGTGTGTGTGTGTGTGTGTGTGTATGTTTGAGCGTGCGTCTGTACAGCCTGAGCAGTGAGCGAGTGGGCTCCTGCCGCTGCTGCCGCTGCCGCCGCTGCTCCTGCCTCCGTAGCTGTTGCTGCTGTTGTTGCTGCTGCTGCTGCTGCGGCTGCCTGTGCAGCTCCATCCTCCCCTCAGCGTCAGAGCCGCTCCTGCCTGCCTGCCTGCCTGCCTGACAGCAGAGCGGAGTGGAGCGGAGCAGCACACTGGAGCCGTCAGCCCTCGCAGCAGCAGCGTACGCCTCCCAGTCCTGCCGCTGACATGGAGAAGGTAAGACGCTTCAGTCAGAGCGCTTTGCATCTTTCTCTCTCTCTCTCTCTCTCTCTCTCTCTCTCTCTCTCTCCCCCTCTTTCTCTTTTCCCCCCTTCACTATCTCTCTCTCTCTCCAGCTCTGTTTCTCTCTCTCTATCTCTCTCTCTCTCTATCCCTCTCTCTCTCTCTGTGTGTGTGTGTGTGTGTGTGTTTACTGGGTGCATGTCTTACTGCTTCTTTCTCCTATGTAACAGTAGTTCTGCTTGCTGTGATGCTCAGTAGTTTGCTGTGGAAGGCATGCAGTGTAGTGCAGTGCTTTTAATAGGGTTAGCTATTGCATTAATGAGTAGGTGCAGGAAATGGTATTGTAATTCGCTGCTGTTTATCCCTGCCGTTGTGCATGAATTAACGTCCTTTGAGCACAGAGGAGATAATCAAATGTCAAATACAGATGAAGTAGGTTCTAGAGCTTCCCTTAGCTGATAGTAATCCTCTGACATAACCTTTACTTAAAAGGTGAGGAGTCGCGCAGTGTTTACACACTTCCTGTCATGTTCTAATGAATTTTGATGAATCAGTTTCAAACTGTATTGTATTGCAAATTGTTGAATTGCATTTGAAGACTGTTGTTATTATGGTAGCCCCTTTCTCTTCCCACCCACCCATACCAAGCAGCTACCCCTAGGGGTGCTGCCTATATTATCCTCAAAGGTAACAGACAAGCGAGCAAATTCTAATTCATTCTCTATACAAATGTAAATTAAAACCTATTAAAAACCTTTCCTTCAAAGCATCCAGCAACAGTGCAAATGGAAATAATGCCGATTTATTTTTGTTTAAATTTTTTTTTTCTCCAAAGAAAGGGCTCATGTAGTCTCAGCAGACCCAACAAACTTTTTAACCCTGTGTGTTCTGGGTGGTCAAAAACATGCTAAATGTGCATGTGGTTATGAAGGTGATTCATGATCTTTATCTTGTGTGTTCATCTTGCCTTTTTCCTGCAGCGTTGCTCAGAGTGTCCGGATCTGCGAGTGGCGCAGAGCCTGTGCACTTCCTGCAACAGGTGGCTGTGTTACCCGTGCACTGACCTGCACCAGCACCTCCGACCTGCGGGCCAGACCTCAGAACTGGACCTTCTGCAAAGGTCCGGCGGTCCCGGGATGTCTCCTGAAACCGCCAAAGGTCTGTGTGTGTGTGTGTCTCTCTCTCTCCCTGTCCTCCCATGTGGCTGCGTGTGTATTTTTGGTTTCACTGGCTCAAAATATGAGACTTTGCAGACTAGTCAGGCTTTCACTTCCTTTAGTCGATTCTTTATCTATGCTTGTTAATGCTCTCTTAGGAGAAGGGCTGCTGAATAATGCATCCCATGCGAACAAAATGTGAATAACCATTTCTGTGATGTATTATGGTGTTTTATTTTTCATGTGACCCATTTTCTGGAAACAGATACATGCTGAGCAAATCACAGGGCAGTCTGACCAGCATTTAACAAAGTAACGAGACGGAGGGCTTTTTAATAAGCATATAGTAGTGTGTCTTAGTGTGAGATAGTAGATGTCATTGTCATTTTTCATTGTCTGTTAGAGGTGTTTTGATGTTTACCTCTGCCTCAGTAAGAGCTGTGAGATTTTTTTCTTTCTTTTTTTTTATTTGTGAGAATCTAATGCAATGCGGGTAAGAGCGTAGACCTGTAAGCAGGATGTGGTCAGTCGACAGAGTTGCTCAAGCTTCTGATCGTTTCACTCTTTCAGCTTCATCAGTAATGTGTGAGTGAGTAAGAGTTTGCTGCAGCGTTAGTCTAACCCTGAAGCCAAAGGTACTGTCAGGCCGACAAGCCTCCTCACAACTGACAGTTGGCTCTGGAAGATGTAGGTCATGTAAAAGCCCTGAGATCCCACAGCTCCAATCTGAAAACACTGTGGAGTCATTATGGGAAGTAATTGTGTTGCAATTTGCAAACAATGTGCACATTAGTGTCATGCATATACAAATTGTTTTATTGTCTGGCACATGGGTTAGATATTTTGTTGACACGTGATGGGGTTGGGCCCTCAGATGTCATGACATACAATAACAAAATCCCAAATCAACTATTATCCTATTATTTGTATCACCCTTTTGCCAAGACGAGATTATGTGGTGATCCTCACAATCCCTGCTGTTTGTTTTTGGAAGAAATTCCTCAGATACTTCTGTCATGTCTGCTTACAGTATATGGACATTGCCTCTCAAGCTCTCTCTGTGTGTTCCCTTTATTTATCCTGACAGAGCTGAGGCTTTTCAAAAGCAGCCCAGGTCACGTCAGACACTCATTTCGCTAAAGTCTGTAATAACACATCAGGGTAATGATCAGAAATGAACTCTGTTCCCCATGGGTTTGCCCTCACCTTTGCACCAATGATTCATAGCAGAGTCCAGGGATATTTACAAGGTTTTAATGAAGCCATAGTTGAGTTTTGCTTGTAAATGCTCTGTTCCAACCACAGAGCAGCTCTTCACGCTTCATGTTGCCATCTTGTAGCCTATTTTGTTCGACATTTCAGACTTCACAGTAATCAGATCGCTTAATGCACTCAAATGTCTTGGGCAAGTGTGGGCAGAATGTTTAATGAATTTAGTATAAATTTGAATTTATAGGTGACTTTTCTTTTTTTTTATGCTGAATTCTGCAGTCTCGACCATTAATGGCTAAATTAATCTATTTATTGGCTACTTCTGAATTCATAGCTTGTTCAAGGGTCAAGTAATATCATAATCGACTCCCTTAGTTAGTTGTCTTACTTTACACAGAGTGCGTATTGGATTTCATTACCAGCAGAAGCTATCTGTGTGGTAACGGCTAACGGCTAACCGCGCCCTGGTGCTCTGCAGGCTCTGCCTACTGTGCCCACGCTGGCGCCATGTGCTCCCTGCACAAGCAGGAGCCTCTGGAGCTCTTCTGCGAGACGTGCGACCTCCTGACCTGCAACAGCTGCCACCTGCCTGCGCACAAGGATCACCGGTGAGTTACCGGAATTCTAATACCCAGCCTTCTCCACAGGAACGAGACCTCGCAGATCAAAGGCATGGCTGACTGGTGCATTTTACCTAACGACCAATTCAGGGGACCAAAATATGCCAAGGGGAGGCAATCAAATGACAGGATTTTCATGTTCATTCAGCAGCGAGAAAGTTTCTTAAAACGTCATGCAAGTCATGAATTTGCTTTTCAGGCACCAAAGCAGTCTCTGGCCTCTGCAGACTTTCATAAGTTTCACAAGTAACTGTGAAGTGGTCTACACTACTCATTATCTTACTCATTTCTCTTGACTAATGCTGCCTTTTGAGGTTTTAATGACAGAGATTTTCATTAGGGATGTGTTAGCAGAGAACACGATGCTTCTGACTTTGTAGCTGCACAGCGATGATGCTGTGAATTCAGACTTTTAATGCATTTGCTCTCAATATTATATACCTGTCTATAACCCAACACAATGTATGACACATGCCTGAGACTATGCTAAGTACAAGTAAATACATCACTGACCTAGCCTGGAAAAATCCAAACTCAAACAAAGTGAATAGACTCTGGTGACTCTCGATTGGGAAACGTTTACAACACTTGCATCAAAGCGGACACTAACTTTGAAATCATTGGTCCAGCCTTACCAATCACATTAATCAGAGATTCCTAATGTTACTTCCTACTTCGCAGAAACTTTACAAACAGCATCAACAGTCAGGAAACAATGTATGTTTGTCTATCTTTGCTGTAAATACATTTTTCAAACTGCATTTTTTGACGTTTGCAGGAGTTGCTGCTTCTGTTTATCACAATAAGTTTCGGTTTCGTCTTCCCCTCTTGTGCTGATTGGTCTGACATTTTTCTTGTCTGAGGGAAACAGTTGTGAACTATGGTGTTCCTGACTAGATCTCCCTGAAAGAAGATCTAGGTGGGCGGGGCCAGGCTAATTAAGACCTGCGTTGACCATTGAGTGTCTTTATCTCCAGGGTAGTGCATGCTGGGAAGGCCTTGGAGGATCAGCGCTGGCTCTTTGAGAACCTGATGGTTCGAGCCGAGGAGAAGAGGTCTATTCTAGAGAACACTGCCAAGCAGATCGAGGACAGGTGAGTTTTTTAGAACCTGACAACCTCTCTCCCCCTCTCTCCCAGTGCACTCTCCTCCCCTCTGCCTCATCACAGGCTTTCTGCCACAGCCTGGGGGGTAGCAGTCGTCAAAGGCGTGCCTAAAGACCATGCAAAAACCTGTTCATCCTCCTCGCACAGGAACAGAGAGTCAGAGAGTGTCAAAGTCTCCCACAGCTTAGATCTACATATTTAAGTTGCACTCTCACGACTGGAAGTCATCTTCTGCTGTTTCGAGAGGGTGGGGACGAGATGAGTCATATCTGTATATATTTCAGGACATTGTGCATCAAACGTTTGTGTGTTTTTACGTTCTGTCGGGCCTGTTAGTAATCAGATTGTCATTTAATGTTTCTCACTCTCTTTTTTCCCAGGCTGCACAGCGTAAAAGTCACGCAAAGGAGGGCCGAGAACCAGATTAAAATGGCAAAGATGATTATGATGAATGAGCTTAACAAACGGGCCAACCTATTAATAGAGCAACTGGAGGTAATTACTCTCCCCCTCCCCACCCCCGCACCCCCGACCCAAAGTCTGAACACTTCCAGCGGGGTCATCTCAATGTCCAACTGACCATGAATGTACATGCTGCAAATCACGAGTGCTCCTCCTAGCATAACATCATTACAACCAGAAAGGAACATTGAGAAAAAGATGGAGTGACATGAGAGAGAGACAGAGAGAGAAATAGAGAGAATGTGTGTGTATGGGCTGAGCTACACCAGGCGCGTAACTGAAGCGTTCCGTTCGCGTTGCGTCTGCTGCAACAATTAGCTTCCATTATAATCAATGGAAGTAGCTACACCAGACGTGACAATGGGGCGTACGTTTGAAAAAAATAGACCATTCATCTAAAATGGATTTTACGCATTGCGAACGGAACGCTTCAGTTACGCGCCTGGTGTAGCTCAGCCCTAAGTGTGTGAGAGAAAAGGAGAGAGAGAGAGAGAGAGAGAACAAACATAATGTCAAATGAGAGCAGATGTTGATTTGGAGAAACATGAAAGCCTGATTGCTTTAGATCATCTGGCTATTACGCCAACCGGTGGAAAAGTTATGCAAGGGTCTCTGTTTTGTTTCCCTCCTCTATGTCCAGAATGTTTCCAGTAACTTTAAGCGCCGTTTAGAGGACCAACTACAGGGGGCGATAGAGATGTGTAGCACATTGGATCAGGTGCAGAACTTCATCTCCTGGGCAACCACACATCACCAGAGGAGCCCACTGCTCTTCAGCAAAGACCTGGTAGAGAATCCAATCATCCAAGTATTTTGTTAACAACACTGATGACTACCTTTATACTGTAGGAGGCATTTGGAAATGGTCATCTGTGTATGTTTTTGGTTTTGTAGATGACATACCAGATGCAGCATGTTTTAGAGCCTCAGCTTCATCTGGACTCTTGGGCGCCACTCAAAATCAAGTTCAACTGGGACGCCAGCTTCTGGACCAAACAGATCTCAACCTTAGGTAAACAAGTCAACACAGCTGTAAACAAACAAGCTCTGACCTCATACTGTACTTAAGTAAACAAGTCAACACTGCTGTAAACAAGCAAACACTGAGCTGTAATCTATTTACCATTGATCTAATATGTTTTTAATGTTATTTGAGATTGGACTTGACACAGCTCATGAGGATTGGGTTCTCGCTCTGTGCAGGTCAGCTGACTGTTGAGGGGGGCAGCTGTTTGTTCTCCGAGAGCCTTGGTCATCGTGGCATCCTGCGTCCCCAGCCGGTGGCCTGCATCGCGGTGCCCGCTCTGTGCCGTGGGATACGGGACCCGGGTTGTGCCTACCAGTCCTGCTGCCAACCCCAGCTCTGCTGCCTGCACTGCGTGCCCCCCCAGCCCCAGCCCCAGCCCCCAGGCAATATGCAGGCCGGCCGGGACAAGAGCGGCCAGGAGCCTCCGAGCCCTCACCCCGTGAGCTGCGCCCACAGCCCCCCACCACCGTACCAGCCTCACCTGGGACCCACCAGGCAGAGGGCCCAGCAGACGGCCACTCGGCAGGGCGAGGGTGATACCAGCTCCCAGCTTCAGCTAAGTCCCACGAGTGCCTCCGCTGGATATTACCAGAGCCAGAGCCAGAGCACGGCCCCCCCAGCTGCCCTGGTGCCCCCTCCACAGCACCCCCAGAGGGGAGAGCAGCCCCTGGATGGCCACGCCAAAGCCACTCCAGAGCTGCCTCAGCTGCCCCAGCCCTCGTCCAGCAGCAGCGGGGCTCCAGCCTCAGGCCCCACGGAGGCAGAGCGGGAGCTCCAGTGTGGAGCAGGGAGATCTCCCCATCAGGTGGAGAGGGGGAGTCCCGTGTCGCCGTCAGCGTCGGGAGAGATCAGCGTCAAGATGTACCAGGCTGATGGACGTGAACAGCTGTGCAGCGACAGTGCAGCTGGCTGGGTGAGGGTGTGTGTGTGTGTGTGTGTGTGTGTGTGTGTGTGTGTGTGTGTGTGTGTGTGTCCGTGTGTCCGTGTGTGTGTGTGTGTGTGTGTGTGTGTGTGTGTGTGTGTATTTGTGCACGCGTGTGCGCGTGTCCGTATGCATGTTTGTGTGTGTGCTTGTTTGTGTATGTGTTGGTGTTTGTGCAGGTGCAAATTGCAAAAAGCAGTGGCGTTGGTTTCGGCTCTGTGTGCTTAATGCCTCTGTTCTCTCACATGGCCAACCACAACGAGCACAGTTCAGCCAGCGGCCTGCAAAAGCTCTCGCCTCAGACTCAAGGTGTGCAAGGTCTACACCTCACACCACTGGTCCTCACTGACACACACACACACACATGGACACACACACATTCTCATGCACTTACAGTCATATCTGTCTAACAACCACAGACCATTAGTGTGGCCACATGTGCATGCAGAGTGGCGACATACTTGCAAAACACCACAAACGTGCACATAACTATTGTGTCTGCATGTAGTGCACTAGTCTCTCTTCTGCATTCTCAGGCCGCAGTAATTTTAGCATTAAGGCGTCATACTAAAATAGACCCGCGGTGACTTAGGACACCGTGCTGTTTATAGTGTATGTAATGCATTGTGCCTCTGATTGAAGTCCTGCAGGGGTTGTGTGCTCAGCCTCATCAGACACCACTACCAGCAACCACCACCCCCCCCCCCCCCCCCACGCGATATTTATCCTGACAGTGGAAAGGAAAGCAAAGCAGACAGCATCTCTCTATTTGGGCGTGTGGAGACGCCAATGTGCACTGACAGCTGCTGACAGCACCTCAGGAGACAGATGGTGGGACAGAGCTGCGTCTGAGCGTGCTCAGTGATGTTGTTGGTAGTGGTGGTGGTGGTGGTGGGGAACAAAAGCAGCACGCGAGCCCCATAGATATAGAAGGCGATGTGTATGGCGAGCCCCACAGCAGCGCTGCTGGAGTTCTGGACTGGTGAACGAGACGAGAGCGCCCCCTCAGCTTTACTCAAGGCATTAGCGTCAGCTGTGCTAGCACACTAAGGCAAACAATACCTATTATTAGATACCTTTAGATGCCACCGTTTGGGGAAAAGTGTGTGTGTGTGTGGAGAGAGAGAGAGAGAGAGAGAGAGAGAGAGAGAGAGAGAGAACAATCAAAATCTTTTCCACTGCAAGAAAACTGTACTCTAGAGGCAAATTAGTGCAATGTTTATTTATTTATTTATTTATTTACACACATCTACCTCAGGCTCTCCCACATTTATGATGATTTAGAAATGGAGAGAGAGAGAGAAGGAGAGGAGAGGAGGGGGTGAGATTGTGGGTGTAGCTACATATTTACTTAACCTGGCATTAATGAGCTACCTGGGGATTTGCCAGTGAGTAGCTGACAGTGAGATTTCTCCGCCAGTTCCCACTCGGCGCCTCACCAGTCTCCACACTGTGGGCTTTGCCAGTGGCTAGCAGATAAAGTCAAGCCCAGTCTACACTCCTCCTCTAGGGCACAGCGCAGGTAAGCCTCTTTAATCAGCCCGTAATTACCAACACCTTCTCAGTGTCAGCGCACCGCGCCTCGCCTCACCGCCGAGATCTGCATAAGATGGAGGGAGATAGAGAGAGAGAGAGAGAGGGAGGAAGAGGAGGAGGAGGAGGAGGAAGAGGGGGGAGTTGAAGGGGGCTGTGAAAACACGGGCTACTGACTCCTCATCTGACATTTGTCACGGAGAAGGGAGGGATGCGGTCGCCTGGGCTTTCTGGAAACTTCTCACATTAGTGAAATTATGACGGGAGAAGAAAGGGCAAAAGTGGAGAGACAGGCAGAGAGAAAGAGAGAGAGAGAGAGAGAATGCAATGCAGAGAGAGAGAAAGAAAGAGACAGAAGGTGATGGAGAGAGAGAGTGTGAAAGAGACAGAAGGCAATGGAGAAATAGAGGGGGAGGGAGGGAAAGAGGGAGAGAGAGAGAGAGAGAATGAGGAAGTCTAATCTGTGATGTGTTAATACAGCTTTTTGAAAGACGCCTTGCGCGGCCCAGATGTGGGATTTACATAGGATAATTGGTGCAGGAATTAAGCCGTTCATTATCAGGAGAATTATTTCTCTCCCACGGCTGCTGAGTGGAGTGTGGAGAGTCTCTCACCGTAAGACGTGGGGCTTCTGTGATTGTGTTTATGTTTCCTCCAAACAGACACAGTGTGCCCTGAGTGTGTGTCACATTCAAGGTTGTCGCTCGCTTGCTCTCTCTCTCTCTCTCCCCACCATCCTTCCCTCCAGTGCCTTGTCACTGTTGCCATGGTTTTAGCCCAGGCTCTAGTCACTGTTGTGTGGAGTTTGTCACTGGAAAAAACAAAAACAAAAACGTAGGGTTGATGTTGTTGACATTGTTGTTGTTGCTGTTGTTGTTGCGTGTCAGGTACCCAGCGCGTTTGAGATGTCAGCGTTGGCAGAGGGGAGCCTGGTCGAGTCCCAGAGCCTGTCCGGCGTGTCTGTATCCAGGAAGAGGCGGTCGCAGAGAGGCTCGACGGAGCGTAGGAGCCCGTCGCAGCCCTGGCCCCCAGGGGCCGCTCACAGCCTGACAACCGCTCCCAGGGACCAGGCAGGCTCAGCTGAGCAGGTGTGTTTAGACTGCGTGTTTATAGTGCGTGTTTATAGTGTGTGTGTGTGTGTGTGTGTGTGTATGTGCGTGTGTGTGTGTGTATGTGCGTGCGTGCGTGCGTGCGTGCGTGCGTGCGTGCGTGCGTGTGTGTGCGCGTGTGTGTGTGTGTGTGTGTGGAGGCTTCAGAGAGCAGAGAGATATATGCTGCTATGGCGACTCTGGAGAGAAACATACACCCTGCTCATTCACACCTGAAGCGAGACTTTGGTCCGTGAGTTTGAACTTACTGTTTCCTTCAAGTGTCCGAGGGGACTCCATGGACATGGTACCTTCAAAGGCTCTTTTCACACAGGCTCATTGAACAGCACGGTCAGCGCTGTGCATGTAACCAGCAGGCCTCACCCGTTGAGCAAATTTAACATGAAGAGAAGCTCAGATTCAGGATTAGGCCACTAGGATGGCAGTCTGAAATGGGAAACTAGGTGATGTACAGAGCAACATGGACAGTGGGAGGAGAAGTGCCACAAAGGCTTGTTTTCAAATCTCAGGATAGCGCTAGCTTCAGGTTTAAATATTTAATGATGTGTCTGTGCATACTACTCATCACCAAATCTGTCTTCTCAATGCTTTTGAGTGCATTCAGTGTCCTGTCTAGGCCACAATCTGCAGGTTAGACTCTGAGGTGGTTTTGGCTGTAATTAAAACCAGCTCACGTTTATGAACATCAGCGCAGCTCACACTACAAAATCAGCACCATCCAAAGCTGAGAAGAGATCTAACATTAGCTGTTGCCCTGGTAACACTCAGATTGAATGTTCAAAGAACATGTTGTTTTTTTAGTCCTCCTAATAAAGGCAAATTAATTGTACCTGATTCATTGTTTTTTCGAAGTCCTCATCTCCAGGCTCACAGACCTGCGACAACCTCCGTGTAGAGCAGTAGTCAGGAGTCTGTTTGGTACACTTCACATAGCCTGTGTTGCCTCACTCATCTCTCCAATGTGGAGCACTCATGCTCTCTATGCCTCCCCAAAAACCTGCTTTTTTTTGGGCTGTTATCTCTGTGCCTCCTCATCCCATAACCGCTCCTTCTGTTATCAGCCCTCTGTTGGATATTTTTAGCTCAACCTCTCTCCCTCTCTCCCTCTCTCTCTCTCTCTCTCTCTCTCTCTCTCTCTCTCTCTCTCTCTCTCTCCCTCACACACACACACACACACAGACACACACACAGTGTGGCGGTGCCAGAGCCCAGGAGAAGAGCGTTGGCTTGGATGGATTACTGAGCCGGGGAGTCCAGCCAGGTGGCCGCTCGCTCTGCCTCACCACCTACAAGACGGAGCCAGGTACAGCTCAGCCCGCGCGCACGCACACACGCACGCACGCACGCACGCACGCACGCACGCACCTGATTAGCCGAGTTGCAGGACCAGCCTGCGCTGTGGCTGTGGTCACTCACTCTCTGCTTGATAAATTTAGGGAGGGCTTTTGCCACTGTGTCGCCACTCTTGCTATGACTATGGCTGGCTGTCACTGACTGACTATGAGTCATATGCCCAGTTTCATTTTTGCTCAGCTCCGGCTGAAAAAAAAAAACGTTGTTTCACCTTGATGTTTGTGGTGAGATTAGCTCTGGCCAGGTCATAGCTAATCAGATTTCTTTTTGTTTGTTTGTTTTTTTTTTTTGTTAGAAAATGTTTGTGTGTACACGTATGACAGTCCTGGACACAAGCGCAAGACAAAATACAGGATAGCGAGGAAGACTGCAGACAACAGGTACAACACTTTTGTATATGGCATGACGAAGACATTTAGTTGAAGTTGTTCATCTGAGGGAAATAGGGGTTACTGACTTGTGCCTCCTCTCACCCAAAGCAGCAGCGAGGCGAGTGTCAGCTCTAAGGTGCCTGTGGTCTGTCTTGAGCGGCTAAAGATCCTGGTGTCGCGATGCCCTCCTCATGGTCACCCCCACACACCCCTCTCCCAGGACAGGGGCCTGAAACCAGTGGAGCTGATTGGAGAGCAGGTCGCCGAGGTATCTGATCTGTGCAGCTGAGCTCCAGTTTTGAGTTTGTGTGGCAAAATGAGGACATGATATGACACGATACTCCCACCACAGGGCCTCAGTGAAGTAATAAAAATCACTACATGTTGCATTGAAAGTAGGACAGGAGGGTCAGTGAAATCTCCCAAAGCTGCTCAGTGTTTCAGTGGCTACTCTTTCTCACCAGCAGGTGTCGAGAGGAGATTTGCCACTGACCCGAGAGGAGGATCACCCCACGGCCTCAGAGGACCAATCTCCAGAGCCTCCTGCTGCTGCCTCGTCACCCGGCCTGACGGAGAGCCCCTGGCTGCCCGACGGAGATGACTGTGACTCAGAGAAATCGCAAACACTGGAGGCGTCCTCCACTGATCCGGAGCCTGTCAGTCTGCCTGAGTCAGAGTCAGAGCCTCAGCCGGAGACGGTCTCACTGACTGACCTGGGGTCAGAGGATAACCTGGGCTCGGAGCCCCTGAAGGAATGGGATCCCAGCTTGCAGGGCGACTCGCACGCGGAATCCGAGCTGGAGTCGGAGCAGCTGGCTGAGACGGAGCTGTCATCTACCGCTGACTCCGAGCCGGACCTGGTGTCCGAGCCAGACTCGACCGCCGAGGTGGCTGTGCGCCTGGAGCCCGAGTCAGCCGAGCCACCTCCGCCACAGGTGGAGGAGGAGGAGCAGCTCTCGTCGTCCAGCGACTCTAGCCCGCGGACGGAGGAGGTGACTGAGCTGCTGCCTCCCGTTGAGGAGGAACAAGAGATGCAGGAGGAGGCTGAGGAGGAGGCAGAGGAGGAGGCTGAGGAGGAGGCGGAGGAGGAGGCGGAGATGGAGAACGAGGACTTCTGTGCCGTGTGCCTCATCGGTGGAGAGCTGCTCTGTTGTGACCGCTGCCCTAAAGTCTACCACCTGTCCTGCCACGTGCCATCGCTGCTCAGCTTCCCAAAGTAAGCACCCAGCACACTGCCCCATACTGCCCCACACCCTTCTGCAGGCTCTCTTGAGGAAAGTCACCGGGTGCCCTTGAGTCACCATTACTTGCTGTGATGGCACGAGTTACAAAAATAGCATTTGAGGAGTTGACTCATTCTGGGCAAACTCTAGCACACCCAAGAACAACTGAAAGAGCACCTTGCTTGTGTATTTTATAAAACCACAACAACAAAGGCTTAATGAATTCAAAGGCTTTAGCTCAAAATGCACTGCTATGATTCATAATTTATGAGTTGCAGGCAGCAGCCAGATTTCAGTTCATCAGCCCCTGAGCCCCCTCGTTATGGTGCGGTACAGCGAGGCTAACAGGCTAACTGGTGTCTCCTCTCCTCTCCTTTGCTCTCCTCTGGTCTCCTCTTCCCTCACCCCCCTCCCCCCCAACCTCCTTTCCTCTCATCTCCTCTCCCCTCTTCTCTCTTCTCCTCTCTTCTTTTCTTTTCTCCTATCACCTCCTCTCCTTTCTTCTCTTCTGTTCTCCTCTCTCTCTCCTCTCTTCTCCTCCCTCTGTAGTGGTGACTGGGTGTGCAGCCTGTGTCGGGACGTGCAGCAGCCCGAGGTGGAGTACGACTGTGAGAACACGCGCCTGAGCGCCGAGCTCAAGGGGAAGGCCCTGCCATACGGCCTGTCTGCCAGCGACCTGAGGGTGAGACAAGCAGATGCTGCCCATCCACACACACTCACACACACACACACACACACACACACACACACACACACACACACACACCTCCCCCACCCGCCGCCCCTATCTCCAATTAAACCTGTGGCCAGCTCACTCTTACCCTCTGGGGTCAAAGTGAAAGGATAAACAAGTCAGCCTGCAGATAAGGGTTTCTCTTTCACGCGTGCTTGTGTTCTCCACCCGCAAGAGTCAAGTGCAAGGTGAGAGCGGTTATCTGCATCGGGGAGGATGACAGCTCAAAGGCTGGAGGCTGTTTGTTGCATGCAAAGTAGATGGGGGCTCAGTTAATACGCAAGCATCACTCCCTCCATTAGATTTAATAGAAGATTGTGTGAGGTTTACAGTGAGCTGGTTTTTGCTAAGATGCACCCCACCCCAATGTGCAGTGCAGTGTAATTAGATCTATCCTCTTGCTCTTTCTCTCTCTATCTCTCTTTCTCTCCCTCTCTCTCTCTCTTTGTCACTCTCTCACACTCTTTCTTTCTCTTTCTCTTTCTACCACAGAAATGTGAGAAGCTTACTCTGCTCATCTTCAGCCACGCCTTGAGTGCTCCCTTCCATGAACCTGTGAGCCCACTGGTGAGTGAGACTGGCTTGCACACACACACACACAAACGCATGCAAGCACGCACGCATACACACACACACGCACGCATACACACACACACACACACACACACACACACACACACACACACACACACACATACAGTACACACGCACATACCACACATGCGCACACACACACACACACACACACACACGCTCGCACACACACACACACACACTGCAATCAGGATTATATAAATATCATATTATCACAGGAGCTTGGAGAACACACACTTACACATGCACCACAGTTGTAATTATATCAATATCACAAGAGCCTTCATGTCAGGATGTTGCTGGTCAGTTGTGTAGTTCTCCAGCACGTCCACCAGAGAGGTTCTCAGTGGCCAATACTGGGTAATATATGTACGGAAGAGTTCAGAGGACTTCGGATGGAAAGGGGGTGTCTGCAAAGATAACGGGAGAGGGGAACAAAATAACGAGATACAGTGATGACCTCTATTAGTTAAACTATTAAGAAAAGCCAATTAATTTGAGAGCAGTTCACACCCCCTACAAAATCCAATTTCAGGCTCTGATTATGAATGATGAATATACGAATAGCTGCCTCGGTGAGAACACCACAAGTCTAAATTAATGATTTTCGGCATTGGAAATCCAAAGAGCTTGTATGAATTCAGAGATGTTTGAAAAAAAATAGATGCTTGAATATGATGAATTACGTAGTCCTCTAAAAGCACATTTGACCTCTGCTCTCATGCCTCCAGTTAAATCTATCAACAGACACATCCAAGGGCAAAACAACCTTTTTTCACTTTTCGCTTTTTTGAAATTGCTTCTCACTTTTCTCTCTCCTTTTCTTCCGCCCAGGCCCGCCACTATTATCAGATAATCAAGAGGCCGATGGACCTGTCCGTCATCCGGGGGAAGCTGAATAAATCTAGCCACATGCACTACTTCAACCCAGAGGAGTTTGTGGCCGACGTCTTCCTCATGTTCAGGAATTGTGCAAAATTTAATTACGTGAGTGAACCTGTGCCTCTCCTCTCCTCTCCTTTTTTTTCTGGCGCTCTGTAGCTCCGCTGATGGGAGACGTTGCATATTTTATTATGTAATTAATGTACGCATTCTTAATCCTCCACCGTTTGGCTGTGCACGCTCGTTGGAAACGGGCGCCGTGGTGGCGGTGCGGCTGAGAAGACCAGCTGCTGAAAACATATCTTATTAGCCCCTGCCACCGCCGCTGTAATGAGCCGCGCCTTTCTCATATCCTGTTTAATTTATTTGACCTAAAATAGATCACGCTTATTTGCATGCATATTGTATCGTGCACACAGTTATGTTTTGATGCATTATTATTGTTTGCCTCACACAGTAAAAAACCTGCTGCAGTATTGCACGTGCTGTTTCTCTTTTTTTTCAACCTGACCATCTACCTTGAGGATGAATATGTCTGATGGTTGAGGGAAAAGTGTCCATCTATAAGGAGAGAGGTTCATTGTAAGAGCCCCTTAGTGATGTGTTTAGGCAAAACCTTTAAATGTTCCTCCGTCTGTCCCACTAAAACCCTTGAGTTCCCTTTGACAAAAGAGGCCCTTCTAAAAAGGGCTTTCTAAGAGCCTTTCTAAAGCAGTTTTCAGTTCTTTCAGCTCTTAAACAGAACTTTGAAGGATTCTTCTACAGTATGAAGACCAGAGAGTCCATGCTCTGTGAGAGTGTTCCCTATGAGACAGCAGATCCAGGGGTGAAATGACCTCTTGTTCTGACGAATGATAAATGTGTGACGCTTACAGCCTCGTCCCTCTCCGTTCCCCCACAGCCGGACTCCGAGATGGCCCAGGCCGGACGCAGCCTGGAGGCATTCTTCTCCACCTGCCTGAGGGAGGTCTTCCCCAGCCAGGCCTTCTCGTCCGCCGGGGTGGAGGAGTCCGACAGCGACGAGTACGAGGGCGTGGAGCCGGGACCCGTGCGGGGCTTCCCCTGGCCCGACCGGAGAGAACAGAGCCATCGCAAGAGGAAAAGGAGGCATTCGCTCAACAGCAGGAGGCAGCACTTCTAGCTGACGCATGCCTGCTCAGACTGGAGGTGTTTTAGTGGGAGATAAGCCAGACATGGCAGGCTTTGGCTCTGCCCTATGGAGATCTTCACACTTCATATACTTCACACGTCCCGGATGTGGATATATTTTAAGTGCATTTAACACAAGTATTTACCGTGCTTCTCTGAGATGATGTAGTTTCAGCAAATGTAATATGCAATGTCGCCTGCATTCATGTTTTAAAACTTTATATGCCTTTATATACTGCCTTTTTAGAAACTGTTTCTTTTTTTATTTTGACTATATACTGTCAGGTTCAATATATTGTATCATGTTCTTTGCTCTGACAAAGTTGATATAGGTAAATGTTGCTATAGTTCTTTAATATCCAGTTATGAACTGTCTTTTTATGGTGGATCAATGGTTGCTGGCAACAGTGAATTAGTAACAATATATTATTATTGTTAATTTATATCATAAGTATTTTAGATTTTTAAGGACGAGATTTTGTCTCTGTTATCTAAATATTTACCATTTATTTCAGGTTGATTTTTTTTCTTATGATATCCTATAGAGGGCGCTGTGTCTCTAGTGATTCCAAAAACAGCAATGGCATCAAGTTCACAATGAACTTTGTGGTTGTCTGAAAGAAACGACTAAACCACCATGCTATGAAAGACATTGGGCTGGTTATTAATATAGATGAACATTGCCAGGATATTGTTATACACATGTTGGAATTCAATCTGTCAAAGATGGTAACATTATTTCTCAGGTTTGATGGAAAATGTTTCTTATGTCTGCTAGTCTTCAATTGGCGGAGGAGACATACGCAGAGGAATGATCTGGAAACTGAGTGGAAAGGTGCCGTTACTGTTGAAGAATCGGGGACCTTTTTGTAATTCACCGCTTTCTCTGGCTGCAGTTTCTGTGTAGATTAGCCTTGTTAATGTTTCAATCTGATGGACATGCTACCTGTCATAATATTCCTGTATTAGTGGCTGGAATGTATCAAGCTTACAAACTGAACATAGGCCTTTACTGTTAAGAAAATACTGGAAGGCATTCAAATAAATATATCCTGGATGACACTTTACTCCAGCACATCAGTGATATTTCTAATTTTCATTTCTTTATGAATCCTGAGTTGAGAATAATACTGTGCCAACATAGTAGTACTTACATAGGAGGCCTAATAGCTGTTGATTTCACAGAGGGAAAACACATATAAGCATTTCTTTATGAGCTCTTGATCTGTTAAAATGGCTGAAGTACATAGGCTGCTCTTTTTTTATTCTATGCTTTAGATTTGTCTCAGTCAAACAATAACCTTTCAAGTATGTGAATTCTATGCCACTCAACTGAAGCACTCAGGTTTGACTGAATGAGGTTGTGATTTGTTTGACAAAATGTTCACTGAAGATATTTAGTGGAGTCAAACATGTGGCTACTATTGAATGAAAGATTGCATGGACAAATGCAGAAAGTAGGCTACACCTACAAGTCCACATACTGTCAACCTCTGTCTCTTCGATCTAATTTTAATCTGGTAAATGCTTCTGGTTCATGAATGTCATATCATAGATTCATATGTTTAGGGCCTGAAGAATCTGTGTTTATGTTGTTATGACCTCTCACAGTCATGATTCATCTTTTGCCATGCAGTCCTACATTCACCAAACACTTCAACTCATTTGGTCCGTGAATAATTTGCTATAGGCTATTGAGAGGGTCTTGACATACTTACAGTAAAGGCAAGTGAATGATGATGAACATAGATAGATAGATACTTTATTGATCCCCAGGGGAAATTCAAGAGGCCCTCTTGGCCCTACATGAGGCCCTTTTTAAAAACCACCATGCAACTCCAGCCCAATTTTCTAATTCAATTAGCCTGGAAAGCCCTGATTAAAACGCCATGTCACTGTTAAAGAGTTCCACATTGAAATGTTGCGTCAAGGAGCAAGAATAACAGCCGTGATGTTGGTGTTGGCTGCCGAGGTGCATGAGCTGATTTCTTCAGTGGCCAGCAGCCGGTCTCCAGAGTCTCTGCTCTCCAGCCGCACCGACTCATCCTGATAAAAGTGGGTTACCGGAGGGTCTGCGCCGGGCCGAGTGGAGGGTATAGCCACCGCAGATTAATAAGCCCAATCCTGGCCTTGGCCACAAGCCCGGGGGGCGACTGTCCAACAGGAGCCCTGGACCTCATCATTACAAGCATGGAGCACAGAGTCTCCCTCTCAAAGTTCATTTTCTTCCTTTCTTATGTTTTTCTAGCGGGAAATGAGAAATGGCGTTTGGATCGTTTATAAGGTGACAGAATCCTTATGTCAGTGAAGATAGATCTTTTCTATGAATATAGCCTTCCATGTCACTGATCCAGACAGTAGTGAATTGTTCTAACTCAATTTATGTAACTAGGGGCGCTTAGGACAAATTTAGTTTAATTGGAGGCATTACAACTTCTCTAAGTGTGTGTATGTGTGCATGTGTGTGTGTGTGTGGTGGGGGGGGGGGGGGGGGTTGTCTGTCCCGTCCTTGTGCTGATCCAGACGTGCAAGGAGAGCAACTGCACTACGCCACCATCTCTCTCTCCCCGCTCAAAGTGTGTGTATGTGTGTATGTGTGTATGTGTGTGTGTGTGTGTGTGTGTGTGTGTGTGTACTTTAATATTAATAGTTATCTATCTGCCTTTATCTTATGCAGAGTCCAGCTTTGAAAATGTTTGTAGCTCGTTTTGATAGTGAAAAAGAGCTCGGTGGGTGCTTTCCCCAAAGACCAGCAAATTTAAGAGTGCTTTCAAATTTCGAAACATTGCTGTTACTCAGTATTTACAATGTGCCAAGTCTGGCACAGATATTAAAGCCGTGAAAGACTCATTTGTGAGAAAAGAGGATTTCTAGTCACACACTTCAATAAAAGTTGATTTGGATTAGCCCAAAACACCTTTCCCTAAAAGGCTTATTCAGGTCTAATTCTGATGAAACGGCCTGAGCTGGGTTGCTGATGCCATCTTGGAAGATGATAACATCTCTCTGATGAGAAAATGAGCTCCGGGGAGACGGAAAAAAAGTGTGTGTGTGTGAGAGAGAGAGAGAGAGAGAGAGAGAGAGAGAAATAAGGTTTGCCTAAAAAGGAATAACAAATCTCAACAATCTTGGCTTTTCATGATGTTCTGGCTCATCCCTATGGCATTGAGATGGCACTTAGATCAGACCAGAGGGAGTGCTGGGAAGAATCTGGCTATACCTGCAGGATGTGCAGGGCTACAGAGAGCTTGTTTGGAAAGGGCAGACCAGCACATCATGGTTGATTCTCTTTCAGACAGACATGATGTAGGCAAAACTGCCCTGCATTTAGCTTGGACCTGTAGTCGGACCATGGTGGAATTTCACCCCCTGGAGCTTGTTAAAAGCATGTTTGTAATGGCTCCATATGGACATGTTTAGATGTGGCCATTTATGTATTTAATGTCCTGTTAGTGTTCAAATGCTCAGTGATATGGCAGTTGAGAAATCGAGTGTTGCATGACAAACAACATGCTATGAGAGTTTGATGATTTCTTTGATTTTTCTTTTTTTATACAGATGTTGGATATTGAGTAAAGCTCTCTGACATTTTTGACAATAGTTTGCAGAAAGAAATTAATATTTCTTACAACGGTCACACAATTATTCATTCTGTGATTTGGCTCAAGGCTTGGAGGAAAGAGAAAAATCAGTCACTACAGTCTTTGTTCGCATACCTTAGGCTTACAGCCCTATCTGCCAGCATGTTCATGAGAACATTTTATTCATTTCAAATGCAATAAGCTTCATCAGTTACTAAAATACTCAAGCCAAATTAATTCTTCGTCTCTGATGTAATGCTAAATGAAGTGTGAGGCAAAAATAGAACAAAGTCAAGCATGTGTCACAAATATTGTTGTTGTTGTACATGTTGTTCTTTAGCATTGCAAATCTACAGATCCTTTCTTTGTGCACACCTGATTGTTTTCAGTGTCCCTTTCAATGAAACATTACAGGAATTGCTTTTGTACACTGACAAATGGACATTGTCCATGTACAATAGATGAGCATTGTGCCTCAGATGTTTTTCTTTTCTTTTATATCTTTGTCTTTGGCAAAGGTGGGGTTCTTTTGAGAAGGGTCTGCATCTCCTCAAACAGCCAAGACGAAATGAAACATAACAGGATAATATCAGGACACAATGGTGAACTCCACTGAACATAGACGGGGAAAAAACGATCTGTCGCTGCAGAGAAGCAGGGTGGACCAGTGAAGCAGTCCATGAAATTAAAGTGTGGATGATTGAACAGCTCTTCATTCTCATCCTAGGCTGTGCTGAAAAAAGAGGTTTTAAAAATCCCCATAGTTTTCTACCTTTCTTTCAAACAACTTGATGCATTTGAATCATAAGAGAACCGGTACTTTGGATACTGAAATCTGGGCATGGGGTCTCTGCTGCTGGGCCTCCTTCCATAGCTAAGATAACTGAGAGAGAACTACTATCTCCAGTATTAAGTGTCTCTGGCCTCCTGACAACATGGTCCAGGACTCCCACTGTGTTGGAGCCGTGGTGGCTTCTGCCCAGAATGACTGTGTGTGAAAGAGAAAAAGGCAAAAATGTGTGTGTGTGTGTGTGTGTGTGTGTGTGTGTGTGTGTGTGTGTGTGTGTGTGTGTGTGTGTGTGTGTAGCCACAATATGCTCCGCGTCTCTTGGTGACTTAGTGAATCATAAAACTCTGTTCCAAAAAACATCGTTCTCCTTAATTAATGCTGCAAATTGGCTAAATATCTAAGCCATCGCAGTAGGTAGGTAGAATAATAGGTTGACATCCAAGAAACATTGCAAAGCATCCAAATATGACTGCTGGAAATTATGGTGATTATAATTTCTGCAAAACAAATGAAAACAAGAGTCCTTCAGGACTTGGTGTTTCCACTAGTTTGGGATTTTTGTGGGACAGAATAAACAATAGTCAGTGAAATGGCACTATGGATCAAATTCACTTTCACACTGACCTCTTGGCAACCCAGTCTTGAAGAGTTTTCTCATTTAGTGGGCGGGGAGCTGCAAGTCTGGGTCGATATGTCTGTTGCATGAGTTTGTGTGTGTGGTTGTGTGTGTGTGTGTGTGTGTGTGTGTGTGTGTGTATGTGCGTGTTTGTGTGTGTGTGTGTGTCACAGAGGGAGTGAAAGAGGGAAAGAGAGAGAGAGAGAGGGAGCGAGGGAGAGAGAGAGAGGAAAAGAAAAGAGAGTGGGCGAATGTGGCTCTGTTTTTCTCTCCGTTCCCCCTTCTGGCACGTCAGAAGCGTTAGAGGAGCAGAGGCTTCCAAGCAGAGCAGTACCTGCCTCCACCCTCTCCTCAGTGTGCAGGACACAAAGCAGGACAGCCTCCAAAACAGCCAACCAGCCAGCCAGCCGGCCTGCCTTTCTCTCTCTCACTCCCTTCTCCGTCTCTCTCACTCCTCCATCTCTCTCTCTCTCTCTCTCTCTCCCTTGCTCCAGCTCCGTCTCTCCCAGCTGTTGTGCTCAGGCTGCAGTCATGACCGACATCAAGCTGGCCCTGCTGGGAAGCAGAGGAGCAGGAAAATCAGGTGAGCTCGCATCTGTAGCCATCACGCCATTACACTCTCAACGTTGATTTTCAGGAGATGCTCTTTTTCGAGACCAAGTTTAAAGATGAATGTGTGTCTTATCCATAGTTGGGGTCAGATTGCTGTGTGTCACCATTGCAGATCTATGCGTCGGTCGCTGTAGCCTCACTCAGTTTGACTAATGCACTATGGGCCTGCTTTGAGAGGCGGTTTGATAAATGATGTCCACTCTACGTGCACTTTTTAACTTTCATGCTGCTGGATCTTTTTGTTGTATGAATTAGGTCACTGTTAAACAAATCAACCAAAGGGGAAATTAAAATTGATGGTTGTAACAAGCAAGTAATTGGTGAGTAACAGATGAGGGATTCTTTTTTTCCTGTGTTGAATAGGGACATAGAGTCCCTCAGGCAGCATACCTGGGCTGATGACTATTAAATAAGCGCAGAATAATTACCCATGATCCCCTAGAGCCAAAAATCAAGAGCCGGTTGAGGGGACCAAGGTACCAAAGTCCTCTAATCACGGAGGTGCTTGGGACGAGCGAGCTAGAGAAGAAATGCACATCTCCGTCCGATCTATCTTCGCAGATCTGGGAGTGTGTTACGAGGACAGGCAGGCCTGCGGTTGGAGCCATATAGCTGTGGGAGAGGGGGGGAGATGGGGGCAGAAAAAGCAGCCTTCTCATGGCATCCGCTGAGGGACTGTTTGTACATGGAAACTCAAACCCCTTCACTTCAATGGTGGGGTGAGCCAATGCAGCTTCATGGCTCAAATATTTAATATAGAGCAGGCACTGTGTTCATGGTGAAAGAGCGAATGAAATCTGTAAATGCTCGGAGCAGGGGTGCCAAATGTATCCCGGTGCACAGGGCTGAGGAGTCCAAGTCTTTGATGAGAGAGGGGATTGACTCTTCCCCTCTCATGCCCTCCTTTCCTCGCCTCTCCTCTCCAGCCAAGCTTTAACAGCATTGTTTGTGGCTCAGGCGGATTGTTTTCAGCTCGTAGATCTGCAATGCTCTAATATGGTTCCTTCCTTCCATCATCCCCCCCTTCTCTCTCCCTCTTTCTCTCCCTCTATCTCTCTCTCTCTCTTTCTCTCTATCACACTTCACAGCAGTTCTGGTGCGGTTCTTAACAAAGCGTTTCATCGGGGAGTACGCGTCCAACAGCAGTGAGTGTCCAGTGTTTATCCGAGCATGTGTTTAATGATGTGATTGGATTACTGGTGCTCTAATTCATATTTTCTCCATCTCATCAGCCAGCCCTGGTCCACGGGCCCAGGCCCCGGCAGACTTAACTCAGCACAGAGCTTTATTGTGTCTCATATCTAGCCATGGGAAATATAAGCATGGCCAAATGTATACACAAGCCCCCCAAGATTCAATTTCATGTAAAAGAAAAAGAAAGAAAAAAAAAACATATGGGCTGATTATGGCGTTTAAAGCTCAAAGGCATTAAAACAATTGCGTAAACATGGCGACTCTTTAAGAGCGCAGGGGGATTTGATGGAAAACGTCTAACAGCTGAGTGAAGTCATACGCTTGTCCCATTACTCAGTGCATGTCTCGGCGATGGCTGCCTTTCATGTTGTCATGTTCCGAGTGCTATATGATTTCCGACCGCTCCGCTCCCAGCTAATTCCCCTTAAATCTATTAGCTTGTCTGTTCTGACAGAATGGCCATGCCAGGGATTTCTGGAGGCTTACAGTAATGATTGCTCCTTATTACAGCTGCATGTGTATCACGTTGCATTGGCTCGCGCTGCTCTCACGTGATGTCTTTTATATTTTCTGTTTACATTTTACTATCCTTTCCTTGTCTGCGAGCCAGCCTTTTTATTTGGCACACATGTTGGTCATAACAAGAAGCCTCTCTCTCTCTCTTTCAACCTGTTTGTTTGCAGATTCCCTATACCGTAAAAGGCTCTCCATTGATGGGAGGCAGTTGAACTTGGAAGTCTTTGATCCGTGTTCACAGGTATGTGGTTATATTCTGATCTGCTCCTCACAGATGATGCTCGGTGATCACAAAAGAGCTGCCACTCACTTCGCTGGCTTACTGGGAGACAGCTCCATATGGAAGCTGTATGCGGGGCTCTGGTGGGATTTATGGTGGGACCCCTGAGGTTCAGAGAGCGGGTGCGTGGCATGGCGCGGTGCGGGGCAGCGCGGCACGGCACTCGGCCTTTGAAAGCTGAGAGCGGCAGCAGAGCGTTCACTGCTCACGGCTGCTGCATCTGGGAGCTTTTACAGCCCCCGCACTTCAGAGGCTCTCACTACGAGTCCCAGAGTCCAGCTAACGGGACGTGTGTTGTCCAGTTCTGTGACATCTCAAGCATGTGAAAGACATTACACAGTTTTACAAGCACCTTCTTCTTGTGTCTCTTCATCCACCACAACCACCACACACACACGCACACACACGCACGCACACACACACACACACACACACACACATACACACAAAACGAGGAAAAGTTAACAGAGGCAAAAAAGTATTTTGTAAAAAAATGCTCTTCTCGACACAAGTGGCAGTTACAGTTCCCAAGAGCACTGTTGGGGAAAATGTGAAACTTTTGTCGGAGTGTAGCTGTTATCTCCCCTGCTGTTTGATACCCCCACTGCTTTCTTCCTGCAGTGGGAGGAATTAATGGAAAGTGAGGTCCCCCGTTTGTTTATGTCCTCTTGTTCCATTCGCTTCGGGGCACCTTAGCGATGCTGGTTGGAAATGTGGCTCTTTGATCAGACCCCAATGTTGCCCCCTCCCCCCCACCTCTGTCCCCTGCCCCCTGCCTCCCCCAACGCTCCTGCTTTCCCCTGCAGACTGGTGAGAGCAGGTGCATCCTGGAAGAGCCGCTGGAGTGGGCCGATGGCTTCGTGGTGGTGTACAACATCAGCGACCGCACGTCCTTCCTCAACGCCAAAAACATCCTGCGCCAGATCAAAGAGACCCGTGGAGGGGAGACCTGTAAGGGGTGAGTGACGCAGTGGACCCCTTGACCCCCGGGGGCCCAATGGGGCCAGCGCTGGGGGGACCGGGGCCCTGTTAGGAGAGATTAATGAGGACCATTTGTGGAGCCTCCAGGTTCTTTGTGTGGATTCGGTGCAGTGAGTATGAGTGTAAACAGAGGTCCAAAAAATGAGAAACAATCGGCGAGCTCAGATGAACGTGGGTGGGTGGGATTGATCTGTCAGTGTGTCTCAGTCAGAGTTAACAACTTTTACAGCCTGACACACACACACACACACACACACACACACACACACACACACACACACACACACACACATTTACACCCTCTCAGTTCAGTTAATTGTTAAAGGGAACAAAGGTCCCTCTATAACATTTCCTTCAGCGCTTGATGGAGGAGAACCTGGGATTTCACTGAACAATTGTCACTTGAAAGACATTTGCTGACAGTGGAAAGTGCTAGCGTGAAGTGGGCAGCTGGCAGCCATTAAACCTCTCACACATACATGCAGAGTGAGATCAGATGGGTGGTCATGCTCCAGCCCTGCTTTCGTGCTCGCGCTCCACCAGGGCCAAAACGCTTTGACACGCTCTGGAAAGAAAGACATGACACAGAGCTCAGTGTAGAGTACAGCTTACCGTATTGTTTGGTATTTGACACACGCTCGCTCCACACTTTTCCTCTCCGAGTCTCACATCTTGTGCACACACAGTGCTTTATTGTTCTATGAGCTCAGAAAAGTTTTGCTTGTCCATATGGCTGTGTAAACACTGCAGTGAAAAAAAAAGATAAAGAAAAAAAAAACCGAGCTTGTGTGAGTAATCAGTCTTCATCATTTCTGTGCTGGCCAGGGAGGTGGACATTCCCATCTGTCTGGTGGGGAACAAGCAGGACCTGTGCCACAGCCGGCAAGTGACCGAGGAGGAGGCGCGCGCCGCAGCCCTGGAGCACAAGTGCCACTTCCAGGAAGTGTCAGCGGCCGAGGACTACCTGGAGATCGCCAACCTCTTCACCAAGCTGATGCGGCACGTGATGGAGCACCTGAAGTACCGGGCTGACCGCCGGCGCTACAGCGGCTCCAAGTCCATGGCCAAGCTCATCAACAACGTCTTTGGCAAGAGGAGGAAGTCTGTTTGAGAGCGCCTGTCCTTTGCTGCCAGGGAAGCAGGCTCAGTCAAGTGCCTGACTCTTACCGGTTTGAAAAGCGAGCTGTGTTGTCTCTCATACATTCAATAAGCATCTTATTTCAGGTCACATGAATGTCCTCTCCTCTTGGTGTAGCTCAACTCTCTGTCTTACAAGAGAAGTGTAATTTCCTGTAGTTTTCATGTTCATCTTGACTGTTACATGGATAGGTTTGTCAATGCATATAGTAACATAAAGGGTGTAACAGTTGGCATATGTGAACTGCATAATACAGCAATCAAGATATCAAGAAGAATTCCGCAAGTGCTCCGTGAGAAAATGTTATTTCTTTCCACAAGCGAAGTGCCAGACAGCATAATGTGTAATACTGTATGAAAAGGGGCAAAGGGAGTGATATGTTTGGAACTGTGTGTTACACAATGTAATAAGATTTTAAGTGTTCACACTGAAAAGCTTTCGTGTATATACACATGGTTGTTTTTTTTAATTATGAGCTTTTCTCTTTTCTACTAAGCATTACTTAGAAATGTTCTCTTGGGCAGTTTTGCTGCTTTGTGTTGGAGAAAGTGACCCATGTGCTGGACTTTGCATGTAGGAATGCACAATGTCTGAGTGAACTCCATCTTATAGGGAGCAGTAATGAGTTGAGAATTATGGGTAAATTACCCCTGAACAACAGAGTGTGGCACAAGACTTCAAATAAATCCCAACTGGATCTCTGGTGTGGCATATTTAAAATGGGCTGCTTTTAATCTTACGTTGTAACGAGGGGTAAAATTGCTTTCTGTGGAGGAAAAAAGAACAAAAGAACGAAAAGCAGTTAAAGCTATTTCTGACATAGGCGGAATGGTATATGTTTGGCATTTTTATTGCATGCAGATACTGTATCTAATAGTGATGACGTGCTCAGGATTTGCTGAATGTAACATAATTAGAAGTAGCATATAGACTTGACTTTTGCTGTCTAGCATAAATTTACTGAGTTGGACCAAATATTGCCAACCATTACCAGGTACTTCAGTTTCACATATTTGAAAATTCAGCCTCAATATGTCAGGACTAAACGTTTCAGTTTCATCTTTGAGGATCTGGAGCTAGATCAGTTCAATCCAGGGTAACAGACTGTGGCAAAAGCACCCTAGCCATGCAATACCATTTTGTGGAAATTGCATTTAAGCAAAAGAATGTTGGATCCCACTGTAAGTATCTGTTGTACAATGTAATTTAGATGAGAACTTAAAGCTATGGACTTTGAAAAATGCAAGTACGTATTATTATTACATGTTACTAACCATAACCCCCTACAAATAACATATTGTAAGAACATGTTATTATGCACAAAGCACATTGTAATTATTCATTAAGATACACATTAATGGTACCACATTATAAAGTGGGGTGCATTTCTAATTGTGTCATCAGACAATTTTGCTTTGCTTAGAGTGTATGTACAGTATGTTTTAACCATACCATCATACAGGGAGAATTAAAGGAGTTAAAAATAAAAACCACAAGGTTCACTGCATCAGTTGCATTGTTTTGGATGCATGGAAATAATGCTTCTCTATTGAAATAAAGGAAGCAGAGTCAGAGGAGAGTGCATGGCTTCACTGTTGCGGGTGGCTTAAAAGGCATGTCTGTGATTCACAAATAGCCATGAGAATCATCTGGTGCCTATTTTCTCTGCAAAGAGTACAGACACAGATTGAACATGACCTGTTAAGTCGTTATGGTTTTGTTGGACTGTACTGAACCATTGAACAATTCTTGAAAATAACAGAAAAGTTTTTAAAAAAATTCAACCCCAAGTATGGAAACCAAATCAGCAACCCTGGCATGCCTTCTGTACATAATTTAAAACTGTAATTATTTTTTATCTCTAGACCGTTTAGTTATATCCAGGGAATTAGGTCATATGTTGATATATATGGTCATATGTTGAAAATACAAGAAAACAGATAGGCCTACATTTGGCAGAACCATCTCAGTCAACATTCACAATGTAGTGAGTGTTTACAAGACCTCATACTCATGTAAAGTTACTCTTTCCCTGGAGAGAGAAGGTCCATTCTAGCCTATTCCATTTTCCTAGTTTTATTATTTACTTAGCTTAACTATGATTAAATTAGCTGCTTATTTACTACTGACAATTTAATCCAAGCATCATTAAACACCATTTAAAGTATCATATTGTGTTAAATGTGTGCCCTTTGCAGGACCTTTTATTGCACTCTCTGCTCTTGCTCATCTAATAAATAGCATTTTCAAGGAATAATCTTGGTGCCTTTTAAATGTCCCATATCACATACTTTTCCCCCTTTTTCCCACATACTTTTCCCATTTTGGTATCTGGGATGGCTACTGGTGCACAACACTGAAAATGGAAAATTAATCCAGTCATTTGTTTATGGGCTGCCTATGGATACATGATTCACTGAGCCATTCAGAATGTAGAACGTAGAATGCAGAAATGGCAGAAGTATTCTATCCTCAAGTAGAAGTTCAGTTACTTGTATATCTGACTCATATGAACATAAAACCAAAATAGCAAATATAAAAAAAAACATTATGTGGCTATATTATCATGGTTCCATGTGATCATGTAAACTAATGCAGAGTAGCCTAAAGAGAGAGGGGGGAAGGAGGGCATGATTATGCCATTTGGACAGATATACAATAAAAGGTGGCATGGGGTGAGTAAAGAAGCAAAAACTGACTTATCTGTGCCATAGCTTAGTCTAGGGTGCAGTTATTTTGGTTTGAATATTGTTTACATTAACACATAAGATCATGTATGACCTCCCCCATGACATACAGCAAGATAATAGTTTAAAATACTTTGTAGTAGCTAAAGCACTACCAGTTCAACTTAAAAAGAGCACTGATCAAATGTGGAGATGAAGGCTGGAGAGAGAAGGCAGTGCGTAATTTCTCAGAAAAAAATGACCAATCATACATATGCTTTTAATCAATCGGTAATTCCATGGTATTCTACAACTGTCACATCACATGCAGTAAGCAATGGCTCATTGGATTATTGTGCAAGGCAAATCAATGTTTTCCCGGCAATTCTGTAATCAGGTTTCTTCACTTCACTGAAATCATCTCAGCTCTGCACTCTTTTTCTCTGACAGTTATATAACCATTTAGCAAACCATTTTCCAGTTTGTAACAAGTGATTATTTTGGACAACGGTGAGTGATAGCCTACTACTGTAGCATAACATTTTATATCTTGGTATTGGGGGGCACATTTTGAGTATTTGAGGCCTCCAAGCTGTGGGAATTCACTGTCTACATCAGACAACATCACACACTGTGACTCAAAACAGACTTAAAACCTATATCTTCAAGATGGCTTATGGACTGACTGACTGACTGAATTTACTTTTACTTTTATTCTTATTTTTATTTTTCATTTTATGAGATGACTATAATTTGAACAACCTTTTTGTTTGTGAAGCGACCTTGGGTGTCATGAAAGGGGCTTTAAATAAAAGGTATTATTATTATTATTGAATATTGGGGGCTCAAAGTATGATTACAGCCTTGCTATAGCCTAGTACTTTTTCGTAAAGGAAGAAGACCTCAAGGAACTATTTAAAATAATGGGAAAAGGTAGGAAAAGGGGTAAACGGGCCTAATTTCCTAGTAATATTATATACAACCACTAGATGGAGACTAATACCTAAGAATTTGCGACGATGGATGTAAAGTTGAAACATTTGCCTCATGCTGACAACAAACGCTAGCCTACTGTCATTCCAATCACTTTCTTATTAGCATAAAACTCAAGAACTCAATAAATAAAATAATCACTGTTCAATTTAAATGCAACGCAATTAATCTACATAACTACCATTCATAATATTAAATATGATACAGCAGGCCTACCAAGTAGGCTATCTTCATGTTTGTGACTGTACAGCAAGGTGATTGACGTGCAGGCGTTTTTCAAGGCTGTCCTACACCAGCCACCGTAGTCCCCCCTCCCTTCAGTAAGAAATGAATAGAAAAGTTTAGAAAGGGTCGCAGTCTACTGTCCAATGTAAGGCATCCTGGTACGCAACAACTTATCACTACAGGTGAAGGAAGCGTCTTTGAGGAAGAGTCTGGAACATAACGGATGGTAAATTAATGTTTAGTTGAAGAATCTGTATTGCTTTGGATGCTGGATTGATAGAGAAGTTGATGCCGAATGAAAACTGCGAAGCTAACTTTGGTTGCTATGGCAACACACGCCAAAGCCTCAGTGCGAGTGAGTTTTGCATTCACTTGTGGCTAATGATTCCCAACTAGGGAGTAATTTTTTCATATAAGCATCGCGGTTTGCATTTGCACTCTTTAAATAAATGTACTTGTTAGGTATGCACATGTATTTCGCTGCTCCTTGACATCAGTAGTCGTTTATGTTATGTTGACGCTTTGATTCGGAATTGCAGTAGCAGCTATTCAAAGCCTAGCAAGTATTTGCTAGCTGGCATAAGTTAACGTTACACTGTTACATTATGGCTAACTGTGTCGCAAACAAGCTATCACTTTAATGAACAGCAATAGCGAATCTTATGAGTATTTTCAGATATTGACAATGGAAAGGGAAAGTTCGCATAACTTAACTCAGTAAACTCAATTTAATGAACGTGACCAGTTTTATTGCTACTTCAGCTTAGAGCGCATTGAAACATCAGTGAGCATTAAAACACCTATTACTATGCAGGTTCTATGCCAGATAATTATATTTAGCTGGAACAGGTCACAGAAAGTTAATTGCTACTTGTATGAGATTTAAATAATTATGGGCTCCAAGCAGCTGGGTGTTGCTTGCTCCTGCAACATTGCCTTTCTTGCTAAAGAATGTAATGCTCCAGTTTCACTTTTTTCCCAATTGACATGATGAAATGGGTGCAGGTCTGGGCGATATGAGTACCATGGGGAAAAGGTTACTAAATTAAGTGGCAAGAGATCCATTACTGAATATCCATTATCTGATCTTCATATCTTTCCTTTGTATTGTAATGACACTGTGAACTGCACTTGGCAGTGTTTTAGCGTGAGTAGCCTGTCTGTAATGATCATAGACGTTTCCAACAGAAAGTGGTAGCTTAAAATCTCTTGTTTCTGTGGCATAATTAAGTTGATAAATGATACAAGTATACAATTATAGTAAGAATTATAGGACTCTTCCTCCCTATAACGCAAAAAATAGGCTTTGGTTTCTTGATATCTTTCTGTATTGCTTTATCTAGGCTAGAAGGATTTCACTTTCCCTAAGATTAAACTATAACAAAGGAGTTTGGTATAGTTCAGACTTGGCTAGTGATGTAAAAGAATCCAGAGACTGACTGCTCTGTGAATGATGTCTGAATGCTGAGTATCACTGCTGAGTATTATCTTTTTTTGTTCCTAATGATTCCTCTCAAAGGAACTTACTGACATTTCAGAAAGTGTGCCCTGCAGAGACTAGCCTAGCTGGAGCCATTAAACCAATGAAAAATGCTTTTGAATATGTTGTTGCACATTATCTCCTAGCAACATGTGAACTCCTCTGAGCAAGTGGGAGCAACTTGATCTTTTGGTTCTTTAGAACAAAGCAAGTTCATCCAGTCTCTGCTGATCAATTAAATGTGACTTGAAAGAAACCACAACAAGACAATTGGTCATTCATGAAGACTCGATGCAGTGAATGCCCCAACCACAGAACTGAGAGTTTAACTTAGATTTATAACAGTATGTTTCAGATCATCAGGAAGGCAGAATAGAATCAGAGTGGGAGCAGTGCACTGTCTGTGTGGGTATGTAACCTACATTCAATAGGAGGAATACTTGAATACGAGTTGAAATCACACTTTGCCATGATCTCCAAAGTTCAGAGTAGAAGATCCCAGCCTGCACAGCATCAGTGAGGTTTCATTATGGAGGCTAGATAACTTCCTCTCTGATCTAGTTGAAATCTTTACATTACCACATCATGCTAATGCCCCATACAGGTACACTGAGGACACTGTTGGATAGTGTCTATCCAGGTTTTTATTGACCACCATCATATGGCTAGTGCATTCTTACATGATTAAATGCTTTGCCATACTAGCCTACAGTATATTGCTGTCACAAAATAGTTTTTAAGCAGATTGCATCTAAGATTTCCCTCCCCTATACTTGCAGTCTAGACATGCTCATCTTTCTTCAGCAGGTAATATAATTCCAAAGCTCATTAAGACGGCGAGGTTTATCATTTGTCATCAAAGGCAGTTGTCAATAAATAATTAAACTGCAGATGATGAGAATGAAATATTTAGCTCAGCCTGCAAAGAGGAATATGTTTGTGTTTGCCAAGTGTGTCTTGTAAAATTCAAACAGTAGGCCTATATTATGAGTCCCTCACCTTCCCTCCAATATTTCATGTTGAGGTAAAAGTGTTTCTTGAGTAGAGTGTAGTGCGGTGATGATCGGCCCCTTAACCTTCGGCTTGAATAAGAACTGCTCACACAGTTATTACTTCATCCCTCCATTTGCATTTGAACTGGTACTGCTTAAAAGGGTGGGCAGGCTTTCAAAGGGAAGCGATTCTGTCAAATAGTGTGCAGTCTGCAGCGTTGCAAGGAAGAAAGGGTTGCATGCACGGAAGAGAGAGTAGAATTAAAGAAGAGGTTAGAACATGGAACAGAAAGGAGAGAGAGAAGAAGGGAACAAAGGGAAGAACAAGGAGGGAGGGTTTGGTGTGTGTGTGTGTGTGTGTGTGTGGGGGGGGGGTGCTCACCGTGAAGCAGGGAAAAGGGAGAGAGACAGCAAGAGAAAACTCAATCCAGGCCTGGAATTATCTCTGTGTGTCCAGGCATCATTCCGATGTCACATTTAATTTGCGTCGCCCGCTGAAACAGAGCATCTCTCTCGCAGCCGAGGGAAACAATGGGTATTTCCGTCTGCAAACAGTCTGTAAATAAACGCTAATGGCCGTCTGACAGTTATGGCAGAGGAATGAAAAATGCAGCAGGATCGATTGCTGACATTCTATCTGCCATAATTACTTTATACTGGGTGCTTTCAAAGATGTGAAGAGGCACCAGGAAGCACATGGTCCTCGGTAAGGCAGACTCTCGAGCTTCTGCCATGCCTCAGTCTCTGATAATGATTCCTGCCTCTGTATTTCTCTGTCAAGTGTGTGAGTGTCTTGATCTTGGATGCATTGCAAAGAATGATAACACAATGTACGTCATTCCTTTAGAAGAAAAAAAAGAGGTTAGCTCTTCTGTGACCGATGGGAACTTTTCAAAATATGAAGCCCATTTGGGAAACTTTACTACTGAAACACAAAAAATGTGTCCTAAAAGAGCTCACTTTAATGTCAGTGTAACTGTCACAATGTTGTGTAACATCCACCTTTTGCAGGTTGCTGTCTGCAGGTTGCTGCCACAGGAACAAACTGCAAGGGCCTAGCTGATGGAATTCCTTGAGTCGTCCACTACGTGGTGAGCACACACATCTCAAAATCTCCTCTTCTGCTTCTGTTCTGCGGCAATCTCAGATGACACAGTGTGTGGTGCAGCTTGCGGCGGCTCCTACACAGGTGGCCTACCTAGCCAAACTGTGCTGAGCTGAGCAGTGCTGTGCTGTGCTGTGCTGTGCTGAGCGGAGCAGTGCTGTGCTGTGCTGTGCTGTGCTGTGCTGTGCTGTGCTTTGCTGAGCTGAGCTGAGCAGTGCTGTGCTGTGCTGTGCTGTGCTGTGCTGTGCTGTGCTGTGCTGTGTTGTGCTGTGCTGTGCTGTGCTGTGCTGTGCTGTGCTGTGCTGTGCTGAGCTGAGCAGTGCTGTGCTGTGTTGTGCTGTGACGCAGAGGGTGGGCTGTTACTATCAGAACAGCCTATTATTCCCCCTTCTCCAAACTCTGCCTTCCGAAACGTGTCATTCACGCGAGCCCCAGTTCTGTCACACGCACCAGATGATTAGCTCCCAGTGTCTGAAGTTCCGCTCTCTCCTGTCTGTATCATGTGTCATGCTAAATTATTTTTCAATTAGCCGGAAATTTTGCCCCATAGTTATGCAGATGTTCAGTATCTCTCACTTTCCCGGGAACATATTAATTTCTGTGGTTTCTGTATTATTTTATCTCAAATGTAAGTACCTAATTTCAGCAGGATATCTGTTGATAAAAATTTTAATTTCAAAGGCGGAAGTAACCAATAAAAATAGAGTGTAACATGAACTCTGTTTGGGTTCTAGGCCTACTGTTTACTTATCACATCCAGTGGCAATTTGAATCAGAATGTTTAATTGAGCTTGTCTCTTATACAAACTGTAACATTGAGTGTAGGCAACCCATTTTCAGTTCTTCAGTCTCTGCAGTTCATAGCCGTTGTGATGTGTCAAAATAAGTTGACACTGATAGTGTCACTCCATTTTTTCCCCCAGATTTTTTCCCTTCTGTTAGTGAAAAAGCACAACAGTTAGAAAACCCTGACAGTATGGAGCCGAGCTGCTTGCCTGCTTGTTCAACCACCCTACTGTAGTGCCTGTGACCTGTTTTAAGGTCAGGCACCTTTCTAGACCTCACCCTGATATCTCCTTTCCCCCCTGGGCTTGTTAACCTGCACTCAATCCTTGAAGCCTCAGTTTGTGTGTGTGCGTGTGTGTGTGTCTGTATGTGCGTACCTTTTGGCCAACACCTGAAGCCTCAGTGTGTGTGTGTGTGTGTGTGTGTGTGTGTGTGTGTACATGCGTACCTGTTAGCCAGCACCTGAAGCCTTAGTATGTGTGTGTGTGTGTAGAGGTTAGCCAGCACCTGAAGCCTCAGTGTGTGTGTGTGTGTGTGTGTGTGTGTGTGTGTGTGTGTGTGTGTGTGCAGGTTAGCCAGCACCTGAAGCCTCAGTGTACGTTTGTGTGTGTGCATCACGTTTGCTTAGATAGCTGTTAGCCAGCGACATATAGCACATCCCCCTTACTTTGCTGCCTTCTTCGGGCAAGCAAGCGCCGCTGATCGAGGCGATTGGGCTTCCAGGGGAAACTGTCACAATCACTTTTGACAGGCGAGTAAGATGGAAGACGATGACCGAGTGTCTGGACCACCACAGGAACGCCGGCCGCACCGCACCACACCGCACCGCACCGTACCACGCTGTCAGGGAAGAGATAGGCTAACGCTCCCCGAGAGAAAAGGTTAAAGACACCGCTTCAGCGTTAATTATTAATGGCCGTCCGTGTGGCTGATGCACTCCAGCGCTCCGAGCCATCACTACGCAATTGCTTTACATTTAATTTAACCTTCAGAGGGCTGCATAAATTGTGCATAATATTATTATGAACACTTACGACAATGGGCCGGGCCGAGGGGGCCTGCGGCCAGCGCTGCCCTGTTTGCTGATACGCCAGGAAGGGTCCAGATTGGGCGAGATTGTGGGTAAATACAGTACATGGGTGACTGGACGCGAGGCATTTGTGATAAGATAGGCTCTCACATTCACTTGTTATTAAGTTAGGTAAACTGCTGTCCATGTGGTTTTAAGAGTATTTTGCTGTGTTATCAGGTCATTTCAAACAAGCAATAATTGAGTTCTGCATGACTGTTGAATTTCATCTTATCATGTCAGTTTGACTTAAGATGCCCTTCTTCAAGAAAACTTGACTTTCACGATATAGCATAAATAGCCTATATTTGAGAAGCTAATTAATACCTGTCTTGACATTTCTGTCATCAACACAAGTGATTCTGCAGAAGTAAAATGACCTCTGATAAGAAAATGATTCTGTCCCACACAGAAATTGGTATTAGCCTAGACATAATGTTTTGTTTATTATGAAGTCATTTTGTGTGCATTCATGTACATTTTAATAGAAGATTGACTTTAGCCTTCAATCCTCCCTTCAGTCCGCCAGGTTCTTTATATTTGAATAGAAACTCATTAAACGAAAGTAAAAAAAAAAATAAAAAAAACGTCAAAGAGCCGTAGAGCTTTTTCAGGGCTGCAGCTTATCGTGTCTGTGAGTGGAATTATCCAGGCCTGGATGAGCACAGTGAAGACAGCGTCTGAATGACCTGCAGCAGAGCAGACCGCCTGTCAGCACTCGGCCGAGCCTAGGACACTTGGGGTGGGGGGGTGGACAGGTGCCGTGCTGCGCAGCGATTGGCTTTCCTCGAGCCCTCACCTGAGTTAACCTCACATTTACAAGGGCTTCGTCCCTTATCTCTCCCAGGTAGGGTGACATGAAAGTGTCCCTGAAGATATCCTCTGAAAGCGGTCGGAAAAGAAAAATAGAAGCAAATGATTATTGATCATCCCAGAGAGAGAAAACCTACTTTGCTGGCTTATCGGTACTGACTCTGGTTGTTTTCTTGATTGTTCACCACAGTTGGTGATCACGGGTGATCTGATCAGGAGGGCCAAAGTATTTTTTTTGTTTTTGTCAGGCAGGGCTTCCTGCATGTGATTCACACTGCCACAGACCCGTCTCTCTCTCTCTCTCTCTCTCTCTCTCTCTCTCTCTCTCTCTCTCTTTCTTTCTCTCTCTCTCTCTATCTCACTCTGCTCCGCAGCTGAGCCAGGCAGCAGCTTCTGGAGCTGGCAGAGAGATGGCCTCCCAGTGGACGCGGGTGAACAGCGCCGAGAGGAAGGTGCCTCACACGCGCATGGAGGATGAGATCGACATCCAGGTAACGGACACAGGGTGGTGGGGTGGGGGCACACCTTGACGAACCGCGTCCATGTCAGCCGGTGTGCATTACAGTGACCTCTCTTACATGTAGATCCGCAATTAATAGGTGCCAAAACACTTGTCTGTGTGATGCTCCTGAAATGGTCTGATCCTCCCTCACAGCGCTCCCCTCTGCCCTGGAGAGCAGCTGCAGGATACCAGGATTCTAATTGCCCCCCCCCCCTCCCCAACCCCCCCACCCCCTCCTCAAGGAGGGCACAGAGAGCGCTTCATGCCAAATCCGCAGCAGGCAATGCTCAGCCTTGCATGCACGGAGATAATGATCAAGTTAATTAGACCTGAGATTGAATGAACTGCGGCAGCAACTTAATCATTTGTAACTTGATTAGAAATACTATATTCTCCAGCTCCAGAGACTGGCAAACTCGAAAATTAAGTTCCACTTCAGGATCCGGGTCTCTGGCTAATGGAGTATTGGAGGCAGGAAAATAATTGTATAAGAAAATTAAAAATAAAATAGCGGCTGCCTGTAAGACCAGTCATTATTCGAGGTCGGTGTGTGTGTGTGTGTGTGTGTGTGTGTGTGTGTGTGTGTGTGTGTGTATGTGTTTGTGTGTGCTTGGGACATCTGGAGGATGGATGGCATGCGTGCTGTGAATGTCACTGGATTCTCAGATCAGATGCGTAGTGCTCAACCAACACTGGCGTCTCCTCTCTGCTCCTCCAGCAAATCTACTCCTTTGGGAGGAAACTAGGTCAAGGAAGCTTTGGGGTCGTCTGCGAAGCCACCCACAAAGAGACGCAGAAGAAGTGGGCCATCAAGAAGGTGAACAAAGAAAAGGTATGTGTGTGTGTGTGTGTGTGTCTGTGTATGTGTGTGTGTGTATGTGTGTGTGTGTGTATGTGTGTGTGTTTACTTAACCTGACAGAATATAATGACAGCTGTGGGGTGAAGATAACAGGCAGCAGCACAAGTGAGAGCTCCCTTAAAATACTACTGCACAGGAATGCTCAGCCAGGATTGTGTGTGTAAACAGTCAGGATTGTGTGTGTGTGTGTGTGTGTGTGCGTGAACAGGCAGGGAGCTCTGGAGTGAAACTGCTGGAGAGGGAGGTGAGCATCCTGAAGCGAGTCAATCATGAGCACATCATTCACCTGGAGGAAGTCTTTGAGACGCCAAAGGTAAGGAGAAACAAACAAAGCGCGTCTAAATAAAACTACAAAGTGGATGATGCTCTCTCACCCACCGCTCATGATGAAAGCAGGTTGAGGCTTTTAACCTGCTTTTATCGTGTACATGGTGTGTCATGATTTAAGTTATTGATTTTCTATGCCTCACTCTGACCTTGATGTACTGTAAACTGGGAGCTCTGTGTATGTTGAGAGAATGCACAGAGGTGCGAGCCAATATTGTAGAGGCTTTGAGTCAGAACAGTACATTATGTAGACTGTGTCTGTGTGACACTCCACATTATATTTTGCACATGTTTACCTGAGTAGATACAGTATGTGTGTATACATGAAAATGTGTGTGTGTGTGTGTGTGTGTGTGTGTGTGTGTGTGTGTGTGTGTGTGTGTGTGTGTATGTGTGTGTGTGTAAATGTGTATGTGTGTGTGTGTGTGTGTTTGTGTTCACGTGTGTGTGTGTGTGTGTGTGTGTGTGTGTGTGTGTGTGTGTGTGTGTGTGTGTGTGTGTGTGTGTGTGTGTGTGTGTGTGTGTTTGTTTGTGTGTGTGTGTGTGTATCCCAGAGGATGTACCTAGTGACAGAGCTGTGTGAGGGCGGCGAGCTGAAGGAGCTGCTGCAGAAGAGGCAGCGCTTTAAAGAGGAGGACGCGCGCCACATCATCAGCAGCCTGGCCCAGGCCATCGTCTACCTGCACAAGAAAGGTGAGCAGCGCCGCTCTAGTCCTGTCCAGTACTCCCCCAGCACACCATACACACGGGTCAGGGCACAGGGTCACCAGGGAGAGGTCCTCCAACTCTGAGCAGCCAGGAAGAAAAATCCATTTGTGAACTCACCGGACTGTACTGCAGCGGACCAGGGGACTACAGTCTGACCGCATTCACTTCTCAAGAACTGGACCTGGGGCCTCATTACAGAAAAATATCCTATCTGCTTGTCCTATCTTAACTTAAGTTTCAAAGATAGGAAATTATAGAAGCAGTTCCTAAACTCATGGCTGAGTCCTATCTTATCTCAGACCTCCTATCTTATCTAAACTTAAGAAATCCTAACTGTAACTGTCAATACGATTTTTAAAATCGGCAATTGTCCTGTCATGCCTGTTTCTATGCTTAGAATGTGTACAAGACTGCCTATGATTAGAATGTCAGGTTGCAAAGATGGTGTTCTAAAGAATCTTTGACAGTTGGTTGCTCAAGATGGACAAAGTATCACGTTGTGCCGGTTGTGAGAATACAGAGAGAAATAGGCTAGGCCTATATTCATGTAGGAACAATATAAAAGACAGGAAGCAAGAGAGTGTGTCAATATTGATTAATTTGATGTGCAGGATAAAAAGATGATAATTAATAAAAGATTAATAACAGTCATGTTCCTCATCTCGTCATAAGCTAGGCAACCACCCAACAAGACTGTTGCAGTCAGTTTTGGCAGTTACTTTGAAATTAGGACAGGGTCTGTGCCATTCTAAGTTAGGATTCCTAAATTGGGAAATTCTTGAGTTAGGATGGTTCTGTAATGGCCAAATTCTTATCTTAAGTTAAGGAATGCAGTTAGGCTTCTGTAATACGAAAAATCTTAAATGCCTTCCTAAACTAAGATAAGATAGGATTTCAGAGTTAGGAAGTTTCTGTAATGAGGCCCCTGTTTGTTTTCAGTTTGTTTCTTCAGCAGAAGCCTCCACAATACACAATAATGTCAGCCCAGCCTGATGTAATCAGAATAGCCCAAATGACCTTATCAAAGTGCTGTAGGCTTTTTTGAATTTTTTTTTTAGCTCTTCCTTTTGATCGCTCTTAAGATTGTATTATGGCTTGTTGACACCTGAGCCGTGTTACAGTCCGGCCTAATTAGACCCCTGCTTGAACTGATTGAATGGCGCTCGCTCAGCTCCGCTGTCTGGGCAGTGCGGTGTGTAAACACGGTGCGGCTCGGAGCTGACGTGGCCAATTTGCTCCCCTCACCTCCACGTCATCTCCAGCGGGGCCGGCCTGCGCGGGCGGCTTTGTTCTCTCGGACGTCTGATTATCAGGCCCATGATTGCTATCACATTAGTGCCTCTCTGTCATTACAGAGGCCCGGCTTATTTTAATAATGAGATCATAATGAACAACTGCCAGACCAGGGAGGGAGGGAGAGGGAGGGAGGGGAAATCAACCTATTTTTTAATTGAGTCTGAAGGGTTTATTTGAGGATGCGGTTATTTCTCTCCCTCTGACACACACACACACACACACACACACACACACACACACACACACACACACAAGCACGTACACATGCACTCTCTTTTTCACTCACTCTCTCAATCCCCCCCTCTCTCTCTCTACCCTCTCTTTCTCCCTCTCCCTCTTCCTTTTCCTCTTGGTGAAATCTCCAGTTAGAGGTAATTTAGGACGTTGCTTGGCAATGAGACACCATTACATGAGGCTAATGACTCATTTACGGTGAGCAGGGGAGGAATACTGATTAATAGGTGTGTTTTCACTCTAAGTGTCCCCGGTGTGCCTGTGTGCCTTACATCCACGCAGGGTGGTGCGGTGCGTCGCGGCGCGGCACACCGGCTAATGATGCCAGCCGGAGTGCGTTGGCGCGGATCCCCACCGCCGTAATCTGCCCCCCGAGTCCTACCCATCCTATAGCGCCGGCCAGCGTCCTCGTTTACATTAAGCATCAGACATGAGCATGTAGATTAAGGCAGCTCGAACTGAAGCAGCGCGGTGAAGAGTGACGTCCGCCTCCGTCCAGCCATCAGCCTGAAGTCGTGCTTATCTCGCCTCCTTTTTTCCGCATAAAAGATACTTCACGTCTCAACACTCGCTGATGTTGTCCATCTGAAGAGGAAGGAATTTAGATGAGAAGTAATTTACTGGTTTTGTTAGTGAACTCGCAAGCATTTTTCAATTACCGTTTTTTGTTGTAGGTCTCTTAGATTTTAATGAGCTATGTGACTTTGTCTTCTTTGCCTTTTTTTTTTCTCTCCCTCCTTGCTAACAGTGGTTGTGCTCTTTTGCAGACATTGTGCACCGAGACCTTAAACTGGAAAACATACTTGTTAAGAGTTATCACCATGGCGACGATAACAACACGGTCAATATCAAGGTGAGAAGGCACCAAAAAAAAAGGGTGTCGCTAAGAGAACTTTCTGGAAGTCATGCCGGCTCTCTGCTGTTTTGGTCCTCTCCCGCAGGCGCGTGTGGGGCGCCCGCTGTAAGTGCTATTTAAGCAGCGGCTCATTAGGGCCGGCCCCCAACCCCGCGCGTCTGGGCGGCTCTTTTTTAGACGAGGCATCATGAGTGAGAGTCAGAGCTGTGGCCCAGCCCAACACGGAGCACAGCGCTGACAGCAGCCAACTCCAGCAGATACCTGCAGCGTGGGTTTGAAGTCAGGCCCGCTCGCTCACTCACACACACTCACACACACACACACACACACACACACACACACACACACACACGCTCACACACTGATTAACACGTTCACACTGCAGACTCAGAGACAACAATGGACAGTTATTGCTCTCTGTCAGACATATACAGTATACCTGCACATGAATGCATGTTTAATATCTCTGTCTGACTCACTCTCTCTCTCACACACACACACCCACACACACACACACACACACACTAATGGCTTACTACTGTAAACGTGTGTGGCTTTGAATTTTAAGTAAGCCTTACTTTATGCACACACATGCCCACACAAAGATATGCGCGCGCACACACACACACAGACAGACACACACACACACACAGACAGACACACACACACACACACACACACACACACACACACACACACACACACACAGACACACAGAGGCACAAACACACACACACACACACACACACACACACACACACACACACACACACACACACACACACAGCTTTTAGAGAGCACAGTCTTGGCACATTATAAAAGGATTTTATCTGGCCAAGGATGGTCATCTCTCCTGGATATTTATCCTCACTGTCCTAAACTCCAGTCTGTGAAACCATATCTGCAGCCCCACTGTATTATTCATCCTGCCCAGGGAAACAGGAGGAGTGGGTGAGGGTGGGACTTTACTGTGCTGCAGCTCTGCCTCTGTCCATAAATATGATTATTTAAACCACAGCGTGTAAATGATACAGATACACTCACATCTACTTTGTTTAGTGGGGAAAGAAAAAGCTTTCATATTCGGCCAGTTAAGTTTGTTATGGGGAATTAGTATAATGCATTAAATGTGTGTGTGTGTGTGTGTGTGTGTGTGAGTGAGTGCGTGCACATGTGTATGTGTGTGTGTCTGTGTGTGTGTGTGTGTGTGTGTGTGTCTCGTGTCTCCTTGCTGAAACATTCACCTGCACTGTCCTCTCTCAGGTGACAGACTTCGGACTGTCTGTGCAGAAAGGTGGGGTTGGCAGTGAGAACATGCTGCAAGCCACCTGTGGCACTCCAATCTATATGGGTACGAGATGCATACGCACACACACACACACACACACACACACACACACACACACACACACACACACACACCCAGTCACCCAGTCGCCCTCTATCTCTCTCACGCTCTCTTCTCTGTCTTGTCTGTCTCTGTCTGTCTGTCTCTTTCTTTCTCTCTCTCTCTCTCTCTCTCTCTCTCTCTAACACACACTAACTCAGCACAGCCTATTTAAAAAAAACTCAGCAATTCAAGCCCACAGCTCTTACTAAGCTAAATGTCTCTAACATTGACATTCATTGGAAAGCAGGTCTGTATGAAAGAGGCCAAGGTTGCGATCTAAACTGATCTGAGCGCAGTGCACACACACATCCAGCCCCATCTGCAGCTGTAGCTCCATGACTGAGCACATGGAGCTGAACTAATGCTGCTCAGAGCGGGCTGAGTGAGTGATGAATGAGAGACCTCAGATGACCTCAGCCGGATCAGTGGACATGTCTGCCCTGCTCAGACTCACTCACTCACTCACTCACTCACTCACTCACTACACACACTCACTCATTCACTCACTACACACACTCACTCACTACACACACACTCACTCATTCACTCATTCACTACACACACTAACTACACACACTCACTCACACACTTACTCACTCACACACTCACTCACACACTCACTCACTCACTCACTCACTCACTCACTCACTCACTCACTCATTCACTACACACACTCACTCATTCACTCACTCACTCACTCACTACACAAACTCACTCACTACACACACTCACTCATTCACTCACTACACACACTCACTCACTACACACACACTCTCACTCATTCACTCATTCACTACACACACTAACTACACACACTTACTCACTCACACACTCACTCACACACTCACTCACTCACTCACTCACTCACTCACTCACTCACTCACTCACTCATTCACTACACACACTCACTCATTCACTCACTACACACACTCACTCACTACACACACTTACTCATTCACTCACTCACTACACACACTCACTCACACACTCACTCACACACTCACTCACTCACTGACTGACTGCTCTGACTGTGTATCTGCCCCCCCCCCACGCCCCCTTCCCCCTCCAGCTCCAGAGGTCATCAACGGGCACGAGTACAGCCAGCAGTGTGACGTGTGGAGCATCGGCGTCATTATGTACCTGCTGTAAGATCACACACACACACCTACCAGCCCACACACACAATCTCATACTAGGGCTGTCAATCTTCTTCCATAACCCAATTTGAATTTCATTAATTATTATTTTTAATAATCAAATTATATTTGAATATTTTATGCTCAAATTGTGTCTATTATTAATATTTACGATGCATCTCTATACACTGTATAAACTGGCTTATGCATTGCCAATGGCACTATAAACGCGTGGTTAACTTGTTACATATAAAGCTCAGTCTACCAATGATATCTGTGCAACTTGAGTGGTTTCAATTTATTTTGCGCAGACGCGCACACACACTGAATGAACGCCCATACCAATACCACTTTATTGAATGCCTCTATGTTTGATGACGCCAAATTAGCAAGTATTTCCTGATTGGGGAAAAGTTTGCTTTCTTTTTTTCTATCAGCCCGCGATTCCATGAACCATTATGCCTATCAGAGAAGTGACAAAAGCCTGCTTGCCTGCTTTAGCTGCGCGGTTCCTTGTCCTCGAATAGAATTCGAATAGTATTGATTTTTTTAAATATTCGATTTATATTCGACTTTAGAAATTTGTTCCAACAGCCCTATCTCATACTTACCAATGGTCACACACACACTCACACCTACTGTACCAACCCTTACACACACACTCTCACACCTACCAACTGTCACACACAACACTCTCACACCTTCCATATGTTGTCGAAGATCAGGCTTCTCTTTCTCTCAGGAGAACACACACACACAAACACACACACACACACATACACACACACACACACACTCACACACGCATACTGTAGACGTAAAAAGGCATGTCAGCTGTAATCATGTGCATCACATGCTGTAAGCAGATCAGGGCTCTCCAGTTCTCCTTTATCACTCACTGACTTACACACACACACACGCACACACACACACACACACTCTCTCTCCTTTGGTTCCAGTCATTTGGTTAAGTGTGCTCTCTGGCTGTTAATGTGATTGCTGTTTCCCTGCAGGCTGAGCGGAGAGCCTCCGTTCATGTCCAGCTCAGAGGAGCGGCTCTTCGAGTTGATCAAGAAAGGCGAGCTCACCTTCAGCACTCCTGTCTGGGACAGTATCAGCGATGCAGGTTATCCACCCCCCTCCGCTCGCCCACACACACACACACACACACACACACACACACACACACACTCTCTCTCTCTCTCTCTCTCTCTCTCTCTCTCTCTCACTGCTCTAGTGTCATCCTGACATCCTCTAACAGTAGCTCTTTAAGTGACCCTGTATCAACAGACCGGCCTCTAGTACCCGTCTCATGTAGTGTTCCTCCTCTAGTACCCGTCTCATATAGTGTTCCTCCTCTGGTACCCGTCTCATGTAGTGTTCCTCCTCTAGTACCCGTCTCATGTAGTGTTCCTCCTCTAGTACCCGTCTCATATAGTGTTCCTCCTCTAGTACCCGTCTCATATAGTGTTCCTCCTCTAGTACCCGTCTCATGTAGTGTTCCTCCTCTAGTACCCGTCTCATGTAGTGTTCCTCTTCTAGTACCCGTATCATGTAGTGTTCCTCCTCTAGTACCCATCTCATATACTGTAGTGTTCCTCCTTTAGTACCCGTCTCATATAGTGTTCCTCCTCTAGTCTTATGTGGTGTTCCTCCGCTGCTTTCCTCCACAGCTAAGAAGGTGGTGTGCTGCCTGCTGAAGGTGGACCCTGCCCACCGAATCACGGCCAATGAGCTGCTGGATAACCCTTGGATCACAGTAAGCAGAGCACACACACACATGCACACACGCACACACACGCCACTACAATCCTGCCATGTATCATAACATCACATAACATTTCAGTGAAATAATTGGTCAGTTAATTTAATTAGAATATTTAGAGAACGACTTTATTTACAGATGATACTAAAGATTTCCACTGTTTTGTAGTAAAGATCTTGTTAGTAAAGGAATAATACATTAAATAAACAAAACATATGAAATATACACAATAGCTGTAATGAAATGTAATATAACAGTGTCCAACTGATGTGCTACTTTAAAAAAAGTATTGCATTAATATGCTTTTATTACTTCACATCACTGTGTTGTCCTGTCAACATCCTTTCTTCAGATCACAGCACAGAAACGCTGCTGCAGCACTCAGGACATCCACAGTCAGGCAGTTTCGCTCAGAGTTAACCGGTCATTGGCACCAGCCATTATGTGCATTTAGCTGTAGCTCATCAGCGCAGCGTTTAGAAAGGCCACTTTAAGCACTGCCTCATTGGGTCCATGGAGACCGCGCTGTGAGGAAGGGGGGTCTCAGGAGGGCTGGGGGGACCGGCCCAATGGTTCTACCAGAAGAGTGAAGCACTCAGGCAGTTCGACAAGACTTTAAAACAAGCAGCACTTTTCCCTCAGGAAAGAGTGATTGGCCTCTTAGTTTTATGGAAATGGCTGCCTTTGGTGGAGGGTTTTGATGGTGTTATGCCAAGGTAGAGTAACCTTTGACTTTTTGACCCTGCAGGGTGACACTACCATGGCGTCAACACCCACAAATGTGCTGGAGATGATGCGTCAGTTCCGGAATGATCCGGAGGATCCGGAGGTGGACGAGGCAGGCTCTGGGTTGGAGCAGATGTCGCTGTGCTGTTCCCAGAACAGCCCGTCTAAACCAACGCAAACGCAGACACCGACGCCAACGCGGTCAGAGGCCTCGCTAGAGCGGTCAGGCTGCAGTGACTGCGCGTCACTACTGGAGGAGGCAGACACAGACGGTAGCAAGCCCTCCACGCCCTCCAAACAGGTGCCCTCATGCTCCCCTGTACAGGAAAATAAAAGATATGCTATTCATAAAAGATACACACAGACTGCATGGTGTTTAACAGAGCACACAGGTGACCATACTTAACACAAAGAGTCAAGTGACACTGTATGCATTCACTGTCCATACACTATTACCAAACACATTGAAGGCCTCCTTGAAACATGTTTGGCTAGCAAGGTATTCACCATACAGGTTTCACAAGAGCTTACAACCCATGTACACATTTACACAACTTGCCAGTCACAGTGGTGATTCAGGCAGTAACAATAAGATGAACTACAAAGTTGTTATAAGTACGTACGTCTTGTAGTCTAAACATTGCTGTGTCACGTCTCTGCATTTCACGTCATCACACGTTCTGTGTTCCCTATGCTTTTACAGAGGAACAAGAAGAAAGCCTCACATTCATCCTCCAATGGAGCTAAAAAGAATGGCTCAGTCGTAAAGACATTCAATAACACACAGGTCAGACGTTCAGAGGTCTTCTGACACTTCAGAATTGAAAGCCTTTTTAAAATATTGTCTTTTTATTATTTCTGTGACACCCCTTCACATGACCACTAGGTGGTGCCAGCACTACCAGCATCAGCTGTAGCCCAGCGTGTGGGAGTTGCAGGGCTGTGCTCGTGTGTGTGTGTGTGTGCAGGGCTCTTGTGCGAGATGAATGTGAGTGTCTTATCTCTTCAGTCCCACGCAGGTGGTGGCACCAGGCACAGCGGCCCCGCGGACCGGAGCGAGACGGCCCCCTCCGCCAAGTCTGCGTCCGGCGCCGGCAAGTGCGAAGCCCCGGGCGGCCCCTGCAACAGCCACGTCCTTCCTTCCGACGGCGGGCCCGGGTCCCGCTGCCCACAGCCACCCGCTCTCGGCTGCACCAAGACCAAGAAGGTCCCCTAGGGTGGGTGTGGGGGTGGGGGAGACGCAGGCGGAAGCCCCGCGCCTCAGGAGAGTGCCAAAGCAGCACGGCACGGTCCGCAGCGTACCCTGGAGTGTGACTAGCCTGCTGGATACATGAAACGTCCGACCCCCTTCTTCCTTCCCCGCTACCCATGACACACGACAGCTCTTCTGTGGCCCTAATCAGTTCATCCTGAACGATGCAGCAGAGCTGCTCAGCCAAGCCCAGAGAGCTGCTCCATACCTACAGCCACGCCACCCATCTCCCACGTCATCATCCACTCCAACACAACAGCGTCCGTCAGCACAGTCGCCTGGAAGAGATGAATCGACTCCTGCTTCTACTCTTTCAGTGATGACTTCCCCTCCTATAAAACTATGGTGGGGGCGCTGAGTAGGAGGTGAGATAGCTGTAGAAAGGCACAAGGGACAAGGTCCAGCTGACTCGGGACAACTAGCAATAAAGAGTCAGCTGAGCATGAGCTTGTTCGTCCTGGCCACGCTCATCGGACTGATTACACCTATGCACAGCAGTAGGTTAACAATCAAATTATTAATAAACACACATAATAAAATATCTGTTGTGCTACTGAGGAAAGTGTTATAATTATTTAGAAATGGTAATACTGAGGGTGTACAGGGTTAGGGTGTTGTTACTCCTTTGAATGGTAATTTTGTAATCAAGCAGTATTTTGCTAGCTGTGTGATTTACACTCAAACACTAAATGCCAAAATAAGTCATGACACACTTCTGTCACTTGTATTGCATTCTTTGTGTTACTATAGAGTGAGTCAGTGAAATTATTATTATTATTATTATTATTATTATTATTATTATTATTATCGTTTCTGTTGTTGAGACAGAAAGGGAGTATGAGTGACAGATTTTTTCATGTCAGGCATCTGTCTTCTCTTGAGTCGTTTTAGTCTTTGCCAAATCATGAAGCTGTTAAGAAATTGATTTTTCCCTCTCAATAAATTGAGTTTGTCTCATGTATGTCAACGTGTGCATCAATGATTAAAATAATGAATGTTAGAATACCTTCAGCAGGCAGACAAATAGAATGAGGTTTTAATGTTGACAGGAAATGAGAGGGAGAGTGGGACAATGGATGTTTTAGTCGCGATAGAAAGACAGGGATGAAAGGCCGACAGCGTTTCTAATCATTTTGGGGAAGGACACGCAAAGTAATGGAGACCCACCATTCAAGCACAGACCTCAGCCTTGAGAGAATAATCCCCAGAGGCGGAGATGAGGACTCAGATGTAGCTGAGCAAAACTCTTAAAAGGCGCCACTCAAACTCTTCAGTTTGTATTTTGAGGTGAGTAGGCCTAAGTGATATGTTATTGTAGTAGTGGTTAGCTAACCTATCACTTAAAGCTTAAAGGAGCTAAGTGGAAGTCTGTAGCCTTGGAGTTGTTTTGAATGCAGCCACACAAGACTCTTGTATTGACTTGCATTGTATTTATGCTGCATTTCAGAAGGTGGCTGGGAGGTCGGATGTATCCCACTTGGAGCTCACAAGGTCTGACCTCAAAGCGTTGCTGGTGAACAATGTCGGACCTAAACAAAGAACATGGGTGACTGAGAAGTTGCTGTTTGCTTTGTTTTTGAAGAAGTAAGTTGACTTTCAGTAGTCCAGCCTCCTTGCCTATATCAACGAATCAGAGGAGAGGAAATGGCATATGAGGTATTATGTAGTGTTTATTTTACCGTTGACAATGTGTGTCTCTAGGGGCGCTGTCATAGTTGTGTGACGTCAGATTGCTGCCTCTTGGCGAAGTTGGAGTACATTGTTTTGCTCCGAATAGGTGAGTAGGAGTAGGACTTTTCAGTTTTCTGGAACGTGCCATTACAGTTTTTCTCGATCGTTTTGATACCTGTGTCAACTCTGACATCGCATTCTCAAAATAGTTAACACCCGTGTCTGAACAAAAGCACTCTGGACAAAATGACACATTTTGCTTGCAAAAGGCTGTTACTCTCTCAAAACACTTAAAACATGCAGCAAAAGCAAATCTTGCCTTCAAACACTACAACTTGTTGCCAATTCAAAAACACTCTTTAGTCAATCATTACACACTGGACAACAAAATGCAAAATATAGTTCTCAAAATGAGCATTTTTGCTACAGTATGTCTGTTCCATTACTTTCTCATTTTTCTGGTATCAGAAAAAAACTGTGAAAAGACAAAATGTACTGAATAAAAAATAATTTATTCATTCCTCCCAAAATGTAACTGTCATTGACATACAGCAAACACCTAGCAAGATACTGTAAATTTCATTGAACTACAACTTTCATCGAAATAGACCTACAGTAAACACCTTTTGTACTGTTTTCTCCACCAAATAGGCAATACAGTACTTTATCTAAATGTGCATTAGATCCATACTTGCAAATAGCAACACAGAACAGACATAATGAATGATTGCTGATTGAAGAATTGTGCAAAGGAGTTTCACACAGGTGTATCAGAGATTCAGACTTATGCAAGGAATCTATACCACCTGTGAAAAGATGTTTTCCTTTTGTTTAGCATGGGAAAACCAATAGAGTTTGGGGCTTTTGAATGACACCTGTGTTAACTGTTTTGCAAAAGGGTGTGAGAAATGTGTGAACCCAATGAAAATATGTGAACACATTCGCAAGAGATGAAGACCAAGTGGGTTCTAGTTTACTTACGTAAGCAGGTAAAAGCAATCGAGAAAAACTGTAATGCAGCGGCCACATGTGGTACAATGTGATATTACAAGAGAGCCGGCATGGCGCTAGCTGGTTTGCATGCTAACTTCAGTGGATCGACATGGGCCTTGTTTTTCACATTATGGTGTTTTTAACTTCCTCTTGCTCTTTCTAGGACATTTTTGAATGTTTATAAAGAAACACTACATAACACCTTGAACCTCTAACAGGTTCAGTTCAGGTTCAGGTTCGGTTATAGATTTAGGTTCAGTTATAGGTTCAGGTTCAGTTATAGATTTAGGATGTGTCACTACCAGCATTAAGCTACTGTATACAGGACAGCATTGTAACAATGAGCCTGGGACCCGTACTCTCACATGTGGTCATTGCATTACTTATTCATATAGGAAAATATAAATGTATATTGTAGCGCATGTAAGCAAGGGGAGTGTTCAAGATTTAAGGTCCTCCAAAAACATATTGCCCTGGTAACTTGGCACTAGGCCTAAACTGTATACAGAAACCCTAAAACCAAATATTTTCAGATACTGACTAGAATCTCCCTTATTTACGCAAGTGACTTATAGGTGCTGACAAATCCATGTAAGCTACAGTTATTCTGAAAGGAAAATGCACATAGGCAAGGCCTCTGCATGAATGCTGGCCTCCTTGGGGAGCCTACCAGTAAGAGCATCTGAATGATTTCATTTCTTGGTCTGAATTATGAAGTGTAGCCTGGTGCATAAGGTGCAGTAGCATATGCTAGCATAGCCTACACACATGGGGGGCAGACAGTCGGAGCCAGGAAATAATGACACCATGTGACCATGTGACTGTCTGAGTTCGTACCTGTTGTAGTGGCAGAGCAGAGCAGTAGTAGGTGTAGTGATCCTGCACGTGTCATGAAGCTCATACGTGGAGAAGATGACACACACACACACTCACTATCCCTGTTTCTACCCGCACATCACAAACTAACCGGTTTCAGCAGGAGAAAAAGGGGTCCTTGCAGGTAATGGTGATTCATTCAATTTGAGTCCATCACTGCTACAACCCAGCGCCACCAACCCCCTCTCACTCCTCTACCCCCCCCATCCTCTCTCTCTCTCTGTCTCTCTCTCTCTCCTCACAGTAGTGAACTGAATTTGCATAAGGTCTGTTTAGACAACCTCCTGTATGGCTAATGTGTTGTCAGAGGCAGAGATGGGATTTCAACATATGGTCTTCATTTTCTTGTGCCAGACTTTTAATTCATTATCGAGGAGGTGTGTGTGTGTGTGTGTGTGTGTGTGTGTGTGTGTTAGAGGGGGGCGGGAGGCTTCAAATTGAATTGTGCTTGTGGAATGTGACCCATGGTAAATCACAGAGGTGCATTTGACTGCAGGCCTCGAGGAAACTAGACATTTTTGTGTGAGATTGAAAAACATGGTGCAAAATATAAATAAATAAATAGCAGATCTGGGTGAGTGATATGGGCTTCTGGTTGGTATGTTTTTTTTAAGTGTTTTTTTTTTAATGACTCCGTGCTGCCATCAATAGTATGGTGGTCTCTCTGACAGTATGGCCTCTCCTAATGTTTTTATTTCTCACAAGGAGCCCTAAAACATGTCCTCTAAAAGCATGTTTGGAATTAGAGAGGAGCATGAGCAGGGGGTTATCCTCATATGGAAGTGCTCGGTTGGGGATGGTGTGTTCCTGCACCAGCGTCAGCCCTGACAGATGGGAGAGGGGTATGGGGCAGAGCCTCAGTGGGACTCCCAGGATTAAACCTCCTCCTTGGGTCCTTTTTTTGGATCCTGGGGGTAAATGGCTCCCTGGCAAGGACGGAGTGCAGAGGTATCACCCACAGAGAGGATCAGGATGAGTTGGGGGGGGACAGTGTGTGTGTGTGTGTGTGTGTGTGTGTGTGTGTGTGTGTGTGTATATTTCTGCAGCAGTGGCAGAGCACTAACATTAGAGAGGTGGTGGGGGGGGGGGGGGCTGCTGTGCCTCCACACACCCCCCACCACTCAGCTTGGGAGTGCTTGCTGGCATCTCAATAACCTTAATGGAGCTTCCTTTAATTAATCAGCTCATCTGCTGCGACCTGATACCTGCAGCTGAGTCCCCCCCCCCCCTCCTCCAGTCCACCCCAGCCACGCTCAGCAGCCGCACAGCATAGTGCGTCCTCACCGCAGAGCCTGTGACTTTCTGCTAATGAGCTAATGCAGCTACAATGTCAGAGAAGCGCTAGCAGGGCCCTGCTATCAGCCCCAGCTCATCAGAGCCGAGCACGCTGCTGTCCCTGACCCCCTTCTTCTCTTAGCCACGTCTGTGGTGTGTGTGTGTGTGTGTGTGTGTGTGTGTGTGTGTGTGTGTGTGTGTGTGAACTGTGGCTCTGTGCATGTGTCCGTGATGCGCCCTTTTGTTTTGTGTATGTCTGTGTGTGTGTGTGTGTGTGTGTGTGTGTGTGTGTTTGTGTGTGTGTGTGTGTGACCTCTACACGCATCATAGTAGCTTAGCAGCAACCTTTCTCTGCTATCAGCAGCAACCGCGGTACAGGAGGAAGTGCGTACAGTAATGGCAGGCTTTACTGCCAATCAGAGGGGGCAACAGCGAGAGGAGAGGGGTAGTGGGGTTACACTCCACAGGCATTGCCACCTGCACAAGATGAGTGTGTGTGTGTGTGTGTGTTTGTGTGTGTGTGTGTGTGTGTGTGTGTGTGAGAGAGAGAGAGAGAGAGAGGGAGTGTGTGTGTGTGTGTGTTTGTGCGCCTTCACAGCCGCTGCTGTACTGGTGCTTAAAACAACCTGCTCCTAATATAAATAGTGAAAGTCCTAGCTGAGGGAGGGGCTCCTGTCACTCACACAGGGGCATCTGCGTCTTAAGACGGAGGTGGGGGGAGGGGGAGGTGGGGGGGAGGACAGACACCGCCTCAAGTAAACATCTGAAACAGATGGCATTTTCAAAGCAAGCTTCATCAATCTTTGTTGACACCATTCCCTTTTCTTTTTTTTCTAAACTACTCTTATTTGGGGTATTTGCAATTATAATACATACGCTCATTTGAATATCAAATTAATTAGCAAACACACCAGAGTAAATGCTTTTTTTTATGAGTCCTTGTTCAAAAGTGAAAAGTTCTCAACTACGGTCGGATGGCGTGTTAATTTACAGTGATATCCAATCCCATGTTACCGCACATAAAAGGCATTACTATACATATTTTAATGGGGAGGCGGTTGTTTTTCCAAGCAATTTTCTGCTAGAGTACATTTTTAATTTATTCACATTTAATTTATTGGTCTATGCATACCCACTTGGTAAGACTAATCAGCAGCATGTACGGCCTCTAAAAGTCACAGTCGCGCACTTCATTTGGACGACAGCAGTGCCTCTCTCCGGTACTTTGTGAGACAAGCGCTTGGCACAACAGAAGGCTTGTGTCACTGCGATACAGAGCTCTCCTGAGGGATGGGCTGATTCCAGCAGGCGGGCTATCGCCTAATAATTTGGATATGTTAGGAAGAGGGGTGAAAGAGAATGAAAAATGAGCTCAACCTTGAACCAACTGAAGTATTTCAATTTTTTCTTTGGATGATGACCATCAGGGCCTACATGGGAATGTCAACCATGGTACACTGCTTTTTCTCCACCCCCCCATCCCCTGTCTATTTCTCTCTCTCTCTTCCTCTCTCTCTGTGTCTATGTCTCCGTCCCTCTCTTTCTCTGTCTGTCTCTCTCCCTCTCTCTTTCTCTGTCTGTCTCTCTCTTCCTAAATCACTATCTCTCCCGCCCCCTCTCCCTTTCTCTCTCTCTGTCTGTCTCTCTCCCCCTCTCTCTTCCTCTCTCTCTTCCCCCTCTCTCTCCCTCTCTATCAATTCAATTCAATTCAAAATGCTTTATTGGCATGACAAGTTCACTCATATTGCCAAAGCAGTTATACAATAAATCTGAGCATACACACATACATATCAACAGATTTTCAAAAAAATAAAATAAATAGGTAAAAGTAAAAATGCAGTGTATGATCTATCTCTCTCCCTCCCTCTCTCTCTAGCTCCCTCTCTCTCTCTCCCCCCCTCTCTCTCCTCCTCACTCATCCCTCTGGCCTCAGATGCTGGTGCCCTTGAGTCTTGCCTTTTCTGCGATCCTTTGGTAATCATTTAACACAGTGTGACTGGAGTTCTTATCACCCGAGTCCACTGTATGCCCCAAATACCTATCGACCCATTGACACAGCACAAGAGAGGACAGGGACAACCTTACACATGGAAATGATTTCAATTAATTACCGCTTCCCTCGAGGAGAGGGCCAGTGGACAAGGTGGGGAGTTTGGGGAGGAGGTGTGTGTGTGTGCGTGGCAGTGACAGCCCAAACAACAGGAACATTCTTGCAAAGTGATGTGCACAATGTATAATGAGTGTGCTAAAGGTCATTTGACACATTTGTGCCGGTGTGAATCAATTTGTTTCAAGCACTTAATTCTGTTTGGGGGCCTCTCAGGCTGCTAGTTGCAGGTGGGCTCAGCGCTGAGAGGGGGCATCAGCCCAAGTGTGGCTGAGACCGGGGGGGTCGGGTCGCCTTCCTCACATTGGGCAGGGGCACCTGCTGGTCCACCACCACAGGCCTGGAGAGGGCCAGTGATGATAGAAACTAGAAGATTGTGAGGCTTGATGTCATAAACACACACACACATACAAACACACACACACACACACACATGAACACACAAACACACACACAGACCCTGTCTGGAGATTGCTTTTGTCACCTTCTGAGTAATTGGGGCAGTTATTAGAGGCCGGTGAAGAGCTGTAGCTCATTAGGTGGCCTCCTTCAGAAGAGCTGCCTGGAGAGAGGAGAGGAAGGCCTCAGGAGGTCCTGCTGAGGGCCGCGGTCTCAGTCCAGCAGACGAGTGGAGAGGGCACTGCACGACCACCATCGATATTCTCCCCCACCCTCACACCAGCTCTCTTTCACTGCCCCAGGCGCTGGCTGTAGACAGTAGAGAGGAGGAAAGGTAAAGGAGGAAACCATCACATCTTTCCATTGCATTTAAAATATAGATGAAAAGCTGGTAACGCTTCTACACAATCTTCTTTTCATGTGGAGTCGTTTACAAGAAAGGGCATTGGAGCAGTCCCCCAGCATCGGTGATTGCGTTACACTGTTTGACCACTAGGGGGCACAGGTTCAGTCCTCAAATGTGTCTCTCCTTCAAGTCAGCGGTGCACTTCTGAGGGCACTTGCCATGTTGTTGAATGTTTTCCCTCATATTGTTTATAGATGGTTTAGTGGGAGGATTATCACTGTAAACCATAGCAACAATAATACAAAACATTAAAACTGTGCAGAAACAACAAAACACGTTTTGGCGATCAAAGCAGGAATATTTAATATGTTTAGGTATGAAAATGGAGTTATTATTTATGTTCCAAAGGCAGATTTGAGACACTTTGTTGTGAAACAACAGGAGAAGTGGAGCTGTGAGTTTAAAGGAGGAATGCAGGCATGTTGCTCCACACAAGCCTCAAGTCACGAGGAGGACCCTGTGTGATTTGCCATTCTCTTTGAAAGGTTTAAATACCCTCGCAACGAATCTACAAGTTTATATCACCAGCAAACTCTAACTAATGAGAGATTTTTCCCCTTCCTCCTGCGACACCAAGTACATTAAATATGAATAATGTGTCGTGATGATTAAAAAACAATGGGGTGGCTCTCTGAAATTAGGTCTAATTCAAATTAACCTTGTGATCATAAGCGTGTGTGAGGCACAGCAACTAGTGCTTCTGGTGTTCACATTTTTAATGAACCTAATGAGGGCGGAATGTATTGCTGGCTGTATTGACTGAGCAACCACCTGATTCAAAAACAAATGGTGCATGTGCGCAAACAAGGCCCTTAAGATGCACCGAGAAATTAAAAAGTTGCAACTATATCAAAGGAGCTCTACAAAACTATAAAACAAAGAAAATAAATTGGTGTCTCACCTGAAATGTTTCCCAGAGTTCAAAGTTTTATAAAGAGTGTCTATGTGTGTGTGCACTCACTTCTGTATGTGTCTGTTTATGCGTTTGTTGCTCTTGAGGATACTGTCGGTCAATACAATGCCTGCCCTCAGGAATACCTGTATATGTTTCAACTCAAATGTGCACATATATCAGAGTCTATACAACAGAGTCTCTCATAGTACAATATGCTATGCAATATTTGGACTGTAGTCAGCCTTCTTGTTTATGTTTAAATGTTTAAAGGCAACACCTACATGTGTGTGTGAGTGTGTGTCTCTGTGTGCACACGTGTGTGTGTGTTTGTTTGTGTGTGTGTGTGTGTGTGTGTTTGTGTGTGTTTGTGTGTGTATGTATGAAAGAGAGAGCCATTTCACGGTATGTGTTGCTCTGGTAAAAGCCTGTGGCCCGCTGCTTCATTTCCTCTCTGATGGCCGAGGCCAGTGGTGTGACACAGGAAAAAGTCTCTCCCACACTGGGCATGCAGGACCCACCCTGTTGTGATTGGGCCTGGCGCAGTGGCTCCCTGCATTATTGACCATTATCACAGCGTGCTCGGTGTGCGGCGATGGCGTGGGGACGGTGATTGAGGAAGGTGGGGGGTGCCGGGTGGATATGTGTGTGTGTGGGTGGGTGGAGGTGGGGGTTGGGGTCGGCTGGTGTGGCGTGGTATGACAGGCTGGACCTCAGCTGCAATAAGGCATTATTAGCTTTCTCCCTGCACCCCCCCCTGGGCTGGATTTACACTGGATATCCAGAGACCTCTAAGGGCAGACCAGCGCCACAACAGCACAGGAACACACACATACACACAGTCACATACACACACACACACACACACACACACACACATATATAGACATGCAGAGGCACACAAACACACAGTCACACACACACACACACACATACACACACAAACATAGTCACACATGCACACACAGGCATACACACACACACACACACATAGACACAGGCACATAATACACATATCCACATGTACAGTGATCCATCCATACATTCACCCAGGAAGACATACACACACACACACACACATGTATGGCAGAGGCATTTGCTGTTGCACACACACACACACATACACACACACACATATGCCTGTATGCATCACCTGGCACTTATCCCTGTGTGTTTGTTTCACTCACACACACACACCTCTCTCCAATTAGCACCCAGCGCACTGCTGCTGTTTAGCATTGCACAGCACTCCTACAGCACTCCTATCGCACCCTACACCACACCACACCACACCACACCCTACACTTATCGAGGGCCTGCGCACGTCAGGCTTCACTCCCCGTCGGCTCCGTGCTGATGTGGCCGGGGCCTTTTGTTGTCCTGCCGATGAGCGCTTCCTTAAGGGACAATGGCAGAGAGCCTTGACTCAATGAGGGTGACATTTTGCTGACATGCAGATTGCCTGTCTTCAATCTTTTTATGTAAAACACTCATAGGCCGCTCAGCCGTGGATGGATGAACTTTGGGAGGATCAATGGTATTGATGAATCATAGATCATACCAGTCAACAAGACTGACATTACGGGAATGAATTCATTGAGCAGGGGGAAAGTCGACGTTAAAATGTAATCATAATCAGACAATGTGAGTTATACCTAATCAATAACACAATTATGAAATTACAGCCTGTCTCTCCATGGAGGAGTATATGTGCGCTGACAAGCTGAACTCTGTGTGGTTGGATTAAGTTCTCTCCTCCATTATTTTGTGTGGTAGAGTAAAAACCACACTGTACACAACAGTGGGCTGCTATGCCATCTTCTCCATCTGGAACTGGTTAGGCAGATATGCCCCTTACCTGGTTGGAACGATAGTGAAGTACAAACTACCCAAAGAACCTGCAGTGATAGTAACGTGAAAGGCTGCAGACTTCCCTACGCTATTTCAGAACACCAGTGGAAACTTACATTGTAAATATAAGACATGAGACAGAGACTCACAGGGAGGGAATCTATTGGCAATAAAAGTCTCCACTTGAGGGGAAAAAAAGGCTTTCTCTGCTCAACACTGTTGCAAAACACAATGGCATTGGTCCACATGTGGGGAGGGAAGAAACACATAAAAGACATAATGATATTGGAACCTTTGCCTCCACCCTACTTTAGACCAAACATATTGGAAAGGGAATGTCAGGAGGGGAGCACAATATATCTGTGAAATCCAAGGAGACAATGGCATTTGATTGCGTCCTTTACTGAACCCTACAATATTGGCTAGATGGTGCGGCGGGATGTGTGTGTGTGTGTTGAGTGTGTATGAGTGTAAGTGTGTGTGTGTGTGTGGGGGGGGGGGGGGAGTTATGTTGAGGGGTTGGTTAGGTAGCAGAGCATTCAAAGGTGTCCTCATACTTTTAAAACTTGTTTGTATTGTCCAAGGCCCCAACACACAGTTACTGATATTCAGCAGAGGCCATTGCACTGTCATACACAAAAATATGCTCATTTCAGAGAACTGCTACCATTTCTACACAAATGGAAGCTATGCTTCAGTGTCACGTATCAGAGATGGTATGCCCATTCAGAAATAGAGTAGGATCTACCGGTAAGTTTTCCTAGGGCCAGTAAGAATTTACAGCACTAACTGGAAATTGATTGTGGGCAAATATTCAATTACATGCATGACGCATACTCTATATCACGTCCCTATGAAACGAAAGAATTCCAACCACCTCAGATAACTCAGCCAGTCCAAACTGGCAACGCTACTGGACAGTGATATGGAGGAGACGAGGGACACAGAGGGTTATAGAGAGAGAGAGAAAGAGAGAGAGAGAGAGAGTGAAAGAGGAATGCATTGACACTACACAGGGCAATTATAACTATGTCAGAGAACTTAAACATATGCAAGCACACATATAGACTATAGACACACACACAAACACAAACATAGAGAAAGAAAGGGGGGGGGGGCAGTACCATGCAAATGGAGGAGCCACCTGAGAGGTAGTGGTCAGCAGTTGGATGTGTGTTGCATGGAGCACACACACACACACACACACACACACAGGGAGCCATATGCTTCCATCATCCATCATTAAAGAGGGGTGGCTTCAGCAGGGCTCCACTCCAGCTCGGGGTGACCCCTGCAACTCTCTTCCACACCACAGGCAGACACACTCCCTGGCACTCCTCCCCCTCCTCTCTCTCTATTCCCCTCCTCTCTCTCTCTCTCTCTCTCTCTCTCTCTCTCTCTCTCTCTCTCCTCTCAGACCCCTCCTGTCCTCTCCTCTCCTCACAGAACTTCTCTCCGCTCCGCTTCTACCACACTCTTTGGCTGGGCCCCTTTGTCATGTGCGAGTGAGCAGCCATTTTAAAAAGCACCTCATCACTGTCTGTGCCGATGACACAAGCCCTTAATTACACTGGAGAAGCCTGTGCTGCACGTGTGTGTGTGTGTGTGTGTGTGTGTGTGTGTGTGTGTGTGTGTGTGTGTGTGTGTGTGTGTGTGTGTGTGTGTGTGTGTGTGTGTGTGTGTGTGTGTGTGTGTGTGTGTGTGTGTGTGTGCATGCCTGTGTGTGTGTGCGTGTGTGCGCCTGCCTGTGTATGTGTATGTGTGTGTATGAGCACAGGAAGTCAAACGGCTGCTGGCGCTGGTAAAGTTGGATTCAACTTGAACTCCAAGATCAGAAGGATTTGAACTTTTGTCAAGTAGTTTTCATCGCTGCAGACGACAAGCATATACAGTATGTTCCTCCTTGAGATGCACAGTACAGGTATGCTTTCTCAAAAGACTCTCTCTTTGAGGGGTGGTGCTCAGAAAAGCGTACGCTAATGATGCAAACTTTAACATCGATCCTGCCTGTATGGTGTTCTAATAAAGCAGCAATAGAGTCATCCTGACCGTATACCTGGGGAAAATCCCCGCTGTCTTTTTTGAGAATTTAAACGTATAGTTGAAGCATCTGTGAATGCTAGCAGCTATGTGTTGTTTGTGATTGCATGGTACAGCGTCTCTGTGGTGTCTTTCCGTAGAGGTGAGTGAGAGAAGGGGGAGTACAAATGTATGATTAGAGGCCTCGCTAATGTCCGCTTGCTCTCCTGTTTGAGCACCTGTCAAGGGACCCGCGTGCTGTGAAGCTTTCTAGGCATGGAGCTTTTCTCTGAAGCTTTTAAAGTTTGCACAGGATGCTCTGCTTAGAAGGCTTTAAAAAAAAAAAAAACAGAAAGAGAAAATAGATTTAAAGGGACTTTCATCATAAAACTACCCAAAAAGAGAGAGTGCAAGATAGCTTGCCCTACCTGTGTGGTAGAGTTCCCTTTCTCTCTGTGCTGAAGCACAAACTAGGCCAATTTGTGCAATGTTATAAAGCAAAAACATAAAAACATCCATATGCCAGCACCAAAACTTGTGTTCTTGCTTCCTCTCTCTCTGGCTTTCATGTGGTTTCAAGTAAGAGTGAAAATAATCATCCTAACTCGCGCTCCACTCCTGAAATGTGCTGCAGCCCTCCCAATAAAAAGCATTATACTTTGAATCATTCAGTCAAATAAATCTCTGTCGAGTGCTGCGGCCCTTGTCATCTTCATTTGGGCCTTGTTAGGGCGAATTCTGTGCCACAGGGCCGGATATGTGGGTGACCGGGGGTCAGACATTGTAATTGGTGCCCAGCGAAACCGCCCAATGAAAACCTGTGGCCGCGTATGCACTGCTTTCAAGGGAGTCGCCCGCGCTCTCCAGCACTGCAGAAATGACAAAGCCAGCGGGTAAAGCAATTACCCTGAACGCCCTCATTACCGCCAGCCAGCATAATATGGCCCAGCCTTCTCCTCCTCTTCCTCTCCGCTCTTCCTCAACCCTTCCCTCCAGCCCTCTCCTCTTCTGTCCTGTCCTCTTCGTCCTCCTCTCCCTTCTCCGGCTGGACGGCCACTCTCGCCCGGTCTGATCAGAGGGGGTGGGGGGGGGGGGGGGTCGGTGGCACACTGGAGAGGTTCTGTCTGCCCTCTGCAGTAATGGAATGCCCGTTCACTGCTCAGCCCGTAAAAGCACTCAGCGGCGCGCCTGCCCGCTTTTGTTTTTTATTCAATGGCGCCGCACGTTGATTACATATAATTGAGGTGAATCAGAGACCTAAGGCTGTGTCCCCTCTTTCTGGGGCCTGTCGAGGAAAGAAAGTGCCCATCTAGGGACCGAAGTGGGGGGTCAGCGTAAATCAGATCGGGGGCCTTTCTTGTGTCTGGCAGCCGACACTTTCAAATGTTAATGGATGGGGCGAACAAAGCTGAAAATGGGCCTGAAAATGCTAATTGTCCCTAATACATGTAAATAGGGTTTCTAATGGAGGAATTAAGCATTTTAAATACGCAATTGGAAGCAATCAGCTCTTTTATTTGGTGGGGCAGGCACAGGTGTAGTGGATTGAAATCCATCGTTCACTGAAGGCAAGCTCATTTGTCACTTGGCCGTGACCATGGAGAGATGATGGAGAAAGGAAAGAGGGTTGTGAGTGTATGTGTGTGCGTGTGCGTTTGTGTGTGTGTGAGTGCTTGACAAAAATGGCAGTACATGGAGGCCTTTTATATTACCCTCATGACAGACCAGTGTATTCCCAGCGGGATCCTTTTAGAGGCTAATCTAGAATGGACACTTTCTTGTGCCTGTGTCCATGACGACTGTTGATAAACAGGCTCTGTGTCTGGCCAGGGCCACTGCACATGCACATGTGAAATCATACAAATCGTTTGAAAGGAGACAAGTAGCATTAGTGAAGGACATTGACACATGGCATTAACAAGGAGTCACCACCAAGAGAATTTACAGTGCTTGGATCAAATAGCGATCACCCTATTGCCAATCTAGCTTTTACATTTCCAACGTACTGTATATAGACATAATTAAGGAGAGGCAGGAGGTAAGAAACACATCATAATAGAAATCTGGTAAGATAGATAGAGAGGGACTGAGATAGAGAGAGAGATAGAGAGAGGGAGAGAGAGAGAGAGGGAGAGAGAGAGAGAGAGGGAGAGAGAGAGAGGGAACACAGGTGCACAGCTCTGCAGTGTTCACACATATCTGTCTATTATATCTCTCGGTGATGAGCTGCTGCCACATCATATCTCGCACATCAGAGGGCCAATCATCTCCACATCAAAACAGAGTAATCAGGCACTGATTAAACCACTAGATATCAGCCTCTTGACTGATGGGAGCAAGAGCTGCTCCACCACAGGCTTATAGTACCACTAGATACACACACAGATAGATAGAAACACACACACAAACACACACACACACACACACACACACACACACATACACAAACACAAACACAAACACAGACAAACATACAGAGAGAGAAACATACTTACCCATGCCGATATACACATACATACACACACACACACACACACACACACACACACACACACACAAGAATGCGCTCATTCGCTCCATTCTCTTCCCCACTGTCTCCACGGACTAGCGTGTCACCCAAAAGGGGGAATGGAAGCATCCCTGACTTATTACCGTGATCAACTCAAATAGACACTGGAATGTGAGGTCATGTTACTCTTGGCCGGAACAAGGCCACAGAGAGACGGCCCGCGCATGGAGTGCATGACGTTAAGGGTATGAATCAAGACTGCAACACTCCGAGGCCCGCCGCCCCACGCATGGGCTCAGCGCAGATGACTTATTAGTCAATATGAGCTGGATGGAGCCGCCAGAGCCTGGGAGGAGAGGAGGGGAGCCGAAGGAGGAGAAGAGACAGAGAGAGAGAGAGAGAGAGTGGAGGAGGAGTGTGGAGGAGAAGAGAGAGCAGCAAGGCAGGTCTACTAATGAATGAGACAAGGGGGAAAAAAGCTCATTTGAAAGGACAAATCAGATCACAAGATTTCAAAGCCATTAGGCGGCGCTCGCCGGGAATGATAATAATGATAAAAGAAGACTGCGCTTTTGGACTTCTTGGTTAAAAAAGAAGCCGCCACCGCTATCGTCGTCATGGGAATAGTCCTCTCTCTCTTTCTCTCTCTCTTTCTCTCTTGCAGGAGAATGAGAGAGCAGTTCATTTTCACTCTGACCTTCAGAGCTGCAGGCAGCGAGACAAGGGCATAAACAGATTGAGAATTAATTGGTGCAATTAACATTTTGTGATTATAAGGACTCCGGATCAATACGCTATGCAAATAGCAGTATTGATGTGCTGCACAGGCCGTGTTAATTGTGTTTGGCGAACAAACAGGAGCCCCCGATGATTCTGCTCCTTAATGGAAGGCGAAGCACGGACAGGGCTCAGGTCCTCCGCCACTTTAGATGCGTGCGGGCGTACAGCAACCACATCCCCATCCCCACCCCCACCCTCCCAAAGATAGCTCCAGTGCCTCCATACTTTTCCGATACCCATATCATTATCGCCCTGCTAACTCCTTTTGAAGTATTTAAAGACAGTGGCAAAGTTTCACTTTGTGACGCAAGACCTCAAGGAGGAAGGTCAGATGTTTATACTGTATAGTAGCAGGAGTAATAGCCTCTATTCTAGCCTCCTATTCATGCATATTTGCACTGACGCACCCACACACACGCACATGCACACACGCACGCGCGCGCACACACACACACACACACACACACACACACACATACACACACACACACACACACACACACACACACACACACACACACACACACACACACACACACACACACACACACACACACACACACACCTACACACTGTGTACTACCCAATCTCCCTTATTCTCAGTGGCTTTGGTATTTATCTCCTGCAGGCCACTAAGGAGGGTCGCGTGGACTCGAGCTGAAACACTCACACCAAAGACAGCCATTGTAATGAATTAGTTTCAGCTTTATTGCTGTGGACTGGATTTTCCACTCGTGTTATTAAAGCGCATTGAAAACGCACTTTCATTTCAGATAAGTACCAGTAATCCTGTTTGCGGCGCCCACTAGATGAAGTTAAATATAATTTAAGCAGAAACGGAAACGGCTGGAACAATGCAATCACTGGGAGTGAGATTGAAGTGATGCTATTATTATTATCGTCATTACTATTGTAATTATTAGTACTAGTGCGGAGCTGTCAGGAGAGACGAGTGGAGCCACGGAGGCATGGAGGATCATGGGTAACTAGATGTGATGATGGGGGACTCCCTTTTATATTAGGACACAGATATGTGGGAATCATCAGCATAAATCATATGCTGCCGGTGACACACACACAATTTCCCTTCCCTGCACTGGTACCAATGACAAGTCTCACACATGCTACAACTCTGTGTGTGTGTGTGTGTGTGTGTGTGTGTGTGTGTGTGTGTGTGTGTGTGTGTGCTTAGCGTGTTTCACAGTAAAATCCATGAGCCACCATTGTAAGAGAAAGACTACTGTTAAGAAGTATTGTGTTAATTACATGGGATCAATTAGCAGTGTGAGTGGAGGCTGCATGGCGATGACTGTGTGGCCCACTGTGTGCTGCCGTGCTGGTTCCACCCTCCTGCAATACTACAACAGTAACCTTCAGCGCTCAGCTATTTGCCGAGAAGTCTGTGAACAAGACTCCTGTCCCCCAGGGCCGTGTGGCAGAGACGCGATAAACAGGCGCAAATATTAATCCTGCGATGCCTTTATGTTAGCCATGGCTTTTAGCAAATACGAATTATTAATATTAAACGAGCGTTACGGAGTTGTGTTTAATAATTTACACATACACTCTCTTGCACACACACACACACGGTTCATTATGAGGAAGGGGGGAGGGTTCTTTCCACACACAAAGATTACAGGTAATGGCATAAAACAGCAACTGACATGTTATTAGCCATTTGTTAGCATGCTAATTGGCCTTAATTCCCTTTAGTTTTGGCCCTGGCTCATTTAAGGCATTATGTTTAATCCCCTGCTGATGGGAAGTTGCTGTGGGGAAAGGGGACCGGTTGGGAGACTCGGTGAGGTGGACACAGACAGACACACACACACACACACACACACACACACACACACAGTGTTCCACTGGTGATAATCAGAGCATCAAAAATAAAGGTTTGCTCAAGTCTAATGACATTGATGGACTGGAGTTGCGTCAACAGCACACACTTGAACAGAATGTTCATCTTTGCCTCAAAAACAACATAAGCTAAATTTTGGCCCGAATGTTTTTCTGTGCACCTGCATTTTATTTGATTTCATATTGGGCCAAGGACACTGTCATGGTAGAAAATGTACTTCATGAGTTTTTTTAAGAGTAATGCATCATACCTTTTTTTTGTTTGATCTTCAAAATAAATAACAAGTGACCCCCTCAGTCCAATAAAATCAACCCGACATTTTTCTTTCTGCAAAAAAAATCATTTCACCATGAAGAATCCATCTACAAGGAAAAGTGTATTCCAAAAAGCACTTCAATATCAGGATCTCTGCGCCTAAACTTTCTAGCATCATTCCCTCTTGCCACAAGAAGGTGAATTGAAAGAACCTACTTCAATAATGACGGACCCTCAAAACAAACTGCCCAATAACAATACTATAAGAACAAAAAGGTGAAAATGTTTTTCTCTCTCCGAACCCATATAAACAGACAGAAGACACAAAAACAGAATTGCACTTTCAGCCATTGCTCAGAGAGACCTTGTCAAGATTGATGTCTTCCATGTTGCTCTTGAAGTCTCTAGTTAATAGTAGTAGTGGGGGGGGGATGGGGGGGGCGGGCTCTTGAAATTAGAATCCACTTCTTGCTAAAAGCACCAGCCGTGAATGGAGGGCATTAGAGTAAAAAAAGAGAAAGAGAGCATGTCATTTCTATAGGTGGTCAGGCACAGGCAGAGGAGAATAGCCAATCTGTACTGTGTAATGGATATGTCAAGAGTTGCTAAATCATAGGTGTCCAGGGCGGAGAGACAAGAAAGCCAAACAGAATGTCATCCTGCGGGAAGAGCCGGGAGAGGGGAGGGGTGAGGGGAGAGACAGAGTTTGGGTGCAAAACACAGAGGAAAGCAGAGAAAGACAGACAGACAGACAGAAATGAGAGGAGAATGTGAAAGCCTGCTAAAATAGACAAACAGCAGGACCAATCTGAGCAGTGTTGTGTACCTATGTGGAAATTAAATAAATTATTAAATGCGGCTCAAAGATTAACTGTTTCCATTCTTGCCTTGCTATCACTTGTGATTACTTAGCTTGGCATCCCCTGCCTGTGTGCATTATGGAAATTAAGCATCGGTACTTTGCTCAACAATAACACACTGACTTTGAATCCTCTTACTTAAGGTTTGATTGCTTCTTGACGGTGGTTTTAAATGAATTGTGTTGGGGAGTGATAAAGAGCTTATTGCAAGGAATAAAAGCCCAGAGCAATGAAGAAAAGCTACATGGAGTGTCCAGACGATACAGGCTATTACGGGGAGGGAATGGTGTCCTTGACTGCCAGGACGGCTTAGAATTCTATTTCATCTTGTTTTGCTGGCTGCTGACTATGATGCGTGACTCCGGCTGTGGAGGAAGAGGGCAAGCATGAGAGCCATTTTAGATCTCATTTACGTGTGTGTGTGTGTGTGTGTGTGTAGGTGTGATGTGTGTGAGTGTACAGGGAAAGTGTGTGCGACAATTTATTTTTTGTGGAGCGCACAACATTTGAGTGAGTCTGTGATTGCCACTGTCTGTTGCCTGCCTTTGCATGTTGGTCAAGGTGTGTGTGTGTGTGTGTGTGTGTGTGTGTGTGTGTGTGTGTGTGTGTGTGTGTGTGTGTGTGCGTGCGTACGTGACAACATGCTCTGATAGACTTTGAAGGCTACACGCACACAAGACAAAAAAAAAAAGGCTGCACATTTTAGGCTACTCAGGACTAGAGGACTCTGGGAATTGTTGTTTATTCTGAGGACTCTTGAGCTGTAATTGCCCTCCCACGGGTGCAGATGTGAACGGTCTACCTCTCATACAATTCCGAGCTCTGCTGCCCCCTCTCCTCTTTGCCAGCGCACGTGTTCGTCTGCTCGGCTGCCTGATTTCGCTTGGTTTGGAGGTTACATTTTTATTTTTTTCTGTTTTGTTTTGTCAAGGTGAGTCAGTGACAAGGCTGCTGAGGGTAACAGGCTCCCTGAGCTGGAGCTCCAGGAGGGTGAGGAGAGCTACATCTACTGGGGCCACACACTACACACTACACACTACACACTACAGACCACACACTACACACTACAGACCACACACTACACACTACACACTACAGACCACACACTACACACTACAGACCACACACTACACACTACACACTACACACTACAGACCACACACTACACACTACAGACCACACACTACACACTACACACTACAGACCACACACTACACACTACAGACCACTGTAGGGCCATGATCCATCGCTCCAAACGATTACTCTGCACCACAAAACCAAAGGCCGCTAATTGGTCTTTAAGGGACAAAAGGCGTCTTGGCAGTAGCAAAGGAGGCGGCTAAATAGGGGTGGGGGGAGAAAATGCTTCGGAGCCAAACTCAAACAGTTTTATTAAGGGCAACATTCCCAATGAATTATGCAGAGCTTCAAAACGAAAAGGGCAAGGAGGGGGGAAAAAAAAAGCGGAAGAGAGAAAAAAATAGGCAGGCCGCTACAGTGAGTCAGAGGTGCCAAAAAGCATTACTTGGGAGGTAAAGAATATGTCTAATAATTATCTCATGTGATACTGTGCGTTTCCAGGCATGAAGGAAATAATGATCTGGCGCCCGAGACAACGTGCTTCAGAAACCCAAAGAGTAAAAGGCACACACTCTGATAAGTTTTGGCATCTCAGGGACTGGGTTTTTCCCCCTCCATGTTCCTGTCCAGCACAAAGGCCTATGGATGACTCCAAGGTCGTAGCCAAGATGACCTTAAACATCCCCCTTCCACCCCCCAGTCCTTCCATCGGCCCCTCTATCTCTCTCCCTGTCCTTCAGAGGCTTGAGGACGAACCGTCCAGGCTCCCCAGTGCCACAGCCTTCCCTCCACTCCCTGTCTCCCTCTCTGAGCGCAAGAGTATTTAATGCCTGAGGTTTGGCACTAAGACTACGGCGGTCCCGCACCAGGCCCTGAGAGAGAGAAGGAGAGAGAGAGACAGAAAGAGAGAGAGAGATAGAGAGAGAGAAGGGAGGGAGCGAGGGGCATGTGTGTGGTGGGGGCCAAAAACTTTCATAAAAATGCGGCGAACAAATGGGATTTAACACACGAGAGGCTCTGATGGCCTATTAATTCTGCCTTGGCCAGCTGCCAGGACCAAGCCAGCCTCTCTCCTAATTCATGGCTAATTTCTATCAGAGGTATCAAGAGACTTTCTCTCCGTCTATGTCTCTCTGTCTCTCTCTGTTATTCTGCCTCTCTCTCCCTCGCTCTGTCTGTCTCTCTCACTCTTATCCTGTCTCTCTCTCCCTCGCTCTGTCTCGCTCTCTCACTCTTATTCTGTCTCTCTCTCCCTCGCTCTGTCTCTCTCTCACTCTCTCTCTTATTCTCCCTCCTTCCTGAGCAGGATGCATCCGCATAACTTTAATGGATTCATTCAGGGGCCACGGCACGGACACATTGATTGGCCAGCCTCTGAGGCCCTGACCGCTAGTCGCTTGACATGGGCAGCAAATGAAAAGTGACCTCCAGCACACAGGACTGCGCCTCTCTGCCCCGCCGTAATCCATTAGCTCGGAAACCTTTTCCAATCCCATTTAATTAATGAAGTGATTCCACAGGAAAGGAAGGGAAAAAAAGAACGGGCACCTGCAATTACCGAGCCTTTCGCAATCACGGAGAAAAAAAAAAAATCACGAGCAATAAAACAAGCGAAAGCAGGAGGCGTTGCAGAAACGGGGGCACTTGAAGAGCATTGTGATGGGTTAAACCTGGCCGTGCAGAATGATGGCGCAAAGTGGCGTAATGAAGCACAATTAGACTGTTGTTTATGATACACAGCATCCCCCTCCATGAAGGATCCCTGGCCCTGGTATTGCTACGTGTGCTGAAATTGAGGTCAATTCATCCATAATTTGCCAGTCAAGCAGTGCTATTAGGAGTGTTACTAAGCCAATTTGATTACATGGGAGAAGATGAAAACAAATGGGGTGATCTACCCGGTTGATGTTAAAATAGTAGGGAAAATAATCTGTATGTCAGAGCTGCGGTGGAAACATTGAGGGTCTGTCTCGCATCCAGACATGCAGTGAGGAGTGGGGTTTAAAAGCACATTCACAGCCCTCTGAAAACACCACATACTGTATTTGTCTGCGTGTGCAGCCTTGGTTCTCTGGTTTGATTAAGGAAAATACCTTTCTTCTCGTTTTTCTTGCTTTGTTAAACATCCCCCATTTGTATTGGGGAAGCGTGGAGAGAAGGGATAAGATGTGCAAACACACTTTTCAACTCCTTCCTCCTCCTCAATGTCAACAGAGGGGAAAGAAAACACAATCCAAACATCTCTGCAGGTGCATGCGCCATGGCACTTATTTTCTAAACTGCATTCATTTATTTATTTTCAATTAATAATTTATGATGCAACACACAGAGGTATGCAAATGAACAATTTAATTTTAATGAGTTTTTAATGACCAAACTAAGAATTAGCAGACGTTGTGATCTGCATGTAATTTGCTCTCAGATGAATCTGAGCACTTCATTTCATTTTTGAATTTACCGTATCATTAAATGTCAGAAAGAGCTCAGGGAAGACACACAACTCCCGCACATACATAAATACACACACACACACACGTGCACAGACAGACACACACACAAACACACACACACACACACTCACTCAGATATTTACTCAGTTACACTCACTCAGACATCCACATACACACACGCTCTCTCAATCTCTTTCTCTCTGTTTCTCTGTATCCCTCGCTCTCTTACTCTCTTTCTCTCCGTTTCTCTGTCTATCCCTCACTCACTCACTCTTTTTTTCTGTCTTTGTCACATACATACAAGCACAACTTCACAGGACGTTGCATTCAGCAGGACACACAGAACACAGCATGGTGACTCAGAGCACAAAGCAACACTACACAGCATTTCCTCCTGCGTTGTGACTTACCATAAAAGAGACCACAGTCACCGAATGGTTACATATGGCTACATTTTTCATTAGCAGATAATGGAAAACTTAATCCACCCCTTTCTCACCTAGTGGCCTAACAATACCCATTGCCCCGAGATTGAGAGCGGTGAAAAAGCCGCGGAAAGGGGCCTGATGTTGCCAGCCCCAAATGCCATTTCCTAATGGCTTTTTTCCTCCCTCGCAGCAAACCCAAAAGACATTGTTAAGATTTACATTTTCAAATATATGCTGACCTTTTTTCCGTTCCCTCCTCTGTTCGCTTGTCATCAGCCTGTAATTGAATCAATATATTTCCTGATCAGTCCTGAGATTGAATAAGGTCACAGGAAGCCATGTGTGGACATTAAAAATCATTATTCTACTCAAATTGAGCAGAGATGGCATGGACCATTCAGGGTTCAAAATGAAATTCTATTAGAGTCTATTACACTTTTACAATTATAGCGACGTTCCAATATTACAACGGGAAATGAAGTCATAATAAGAAGCCCAGGGGTGTATTACAAAGAAATGACCATACTATTTTTCTACTTTGAATCCTTATTAAATTGATGAAGAGAACTTGGTGACTTTCCGGTCACTGATAAGTGACCTTGTTCATGAAAAATAGAGGAGTCCATCTCAAACAGCCATCCTCCTTTTTCTCTGGAACATTTTCCAAAAGGCTTACCAAGTCCTGGTCTGCTTCACAGTCACGCTGTGAAAGGAGAAATGTGTGCACTTACTCTCCTGATCCTAGAGGCGCTTTAAAACACAAGTGTTACTAGCTACTAAAAAACAATTACCAGTTTAATTATATTTAATTAGACATTTAATTTTTGGCCAAGAATTGCTTTAGCCATATTTAATGCACTAGCCTGAAATGCTACGGGCGGCTTAACTGTGGTTGGTGCATCGGGGAGGACAGCAGTGAAATCCTGTTAGCGAACCCCCCCTGCCACCACCAGACCCTGAAAAGGCAAATTAAACACATGAAACTACTGGCAGAGAAGACTTTCATGTGGAACCCGTGCAAATAACATCCAAGTATGAAAGCGAGAAATAGATAAAATTCAATTTTTAATTAGCTCAGTTATTGAAATTAATCACACTTATCAGTAATCAACTTATCAACTCCGGATGAATTGAGGGAACGTGGGATAGAGAGAGAGAGAGAGAGAGAGAGAGAGAGAGAGAGAGAGAGAGAGAGAGAGAAGAAATGAACTACTGGACGAAAAAAAAGTCATTCAGCTTTTCGCGCTGCTTGACCTGGCAGAGCAGCAGGGGTTCTCAGTAGGGGCCTCCTTTCCCCCAGACAAATGGGTCCTTACAGAACCACTGGCACAGCCACTCAACCGGTGGCACCGCGGTGGAAGTGGAGAAAGCCTAAAAGAAACCCACACACATCTGAACGTGAGAAAAATGTCTCGTTTCTGCTCAGCTCAATGCTTCATTCCTTAGCTGTGAGATTCACGTGTCATCGGACACCTCTTCTTTGGCTTCTTCTTTTAAAATGTCTTCTGTAGCTGAGCTGTCAGTGCATTTGCACGGCCATATTACGCTAGAGGCTTTGTGCTCATCTCTAGTCTACGCTGGGCCCGAGTGTGGGCTGTCACTACTGGGCTTCACTGCAGGCATTGTCCCTTCTGGTCAATTAGTTCTGATAGGGACTGAATCCCAGCAGTGTGATCCCGCTCCTTAAACCCACTTAGATTACAGTGCCCAGCCAGAACGGCTACCCTGGCCATCACCACCATCATCATCATCATCATCATCATCGTTGTCGTCTCCACAGCAGGCAGCGTCGGCGAAGGGCTCAAAATGGGCTTCTTATCTCAGGTGGAACTGAACGATTCGCGCTAGCCGAGCCATCTTCAAATCCGCCGCCGTTAAATTCGCCATAAAGAGAAGACGGTAGCCTAATGAAGAGAACATTTATACCTTCCATTCATTCGCTACCTCACACACTCTCTCTCTCTCTCTCTCTCTTTCTTCCTCTCTCTCTCTTTCTCTCTCTCCTTCACCCCTCACTTCAGACTTCTCCACTGGCATAAAACCTCCGAGTGGAACGTTTATGAAACACATAATGACAGTCTAAATCAGTGGGCGGCACCAATCTGCAAGGATTAGTGGTTTTGATGTAGTTCCGTACAGGCAGGCACACTTGTCCCCTTATTAAGGGGCCTCAGAAGTCATCTCCGTCGCACTGGGAGGAGGATGAGGGGGGAGGAGAGGGAGGGAGGGAGAGGGGGCGAGGGAGGTACCACTCTATCAGAGCACAGCTCTCACTGAACAAATGAGAGCCTGTGATTATCTTTAATGACTTCAAAAATGTATATTACATTACACAAACAGGAAAGAAACGCGAGACGTTCGGCCTGTCAATGTCAGGTGAGGGGGTTGGGCTCTGTTTAGAGTTTTTTTTTTATTTCTGTCTATGGATGTCTGTCTTTTTTTCTTTCTTTCTTACTTTCCTTTTTTTCTCTCACTCTGTCCCTTGGTCTTGTCATTTTCTGTGCTCCAGCTTCCCACAGAAGAACAGATCTCATTATGCAGCTTGGCGTCAGACAGACGCTGACAACGGCTGCGTCGCTGCTCATTCCCTCTTTGAGAGAGAAGAATGTCTTGGTTCGCTACATTCCTTTATGACTTTTTTATAATCTCAAGTCAATGCTGCATGCTCAGACAACTCCTAAGTTTTCCTCCCCTAACTTGGGACTGGGCTGGGTCATTACACCGGCACTGTGCAGGAGCCATGGAGGGAGGGGGAGGGAAGGCCAGGACTAGAGCCCTGTTGGAGTAATGGAGTGGGGTCTTACACAGTGCAGCAAACCTGGAGTCACACACATACATACACACACACATGCACGCACATACACACACACACACACTCCACCCCTTCACAAAATGCATCTTATTTTTTAAGACCTACTCCCCAGGCCCGCCTGCTGTCTGCCCCTCTCCCAGCTTGTTTTTTAGTGTGTGTCTGTGTGTGTGTGTGTGTCTGTGTGTGTGTGTGTGTGTGTGTGTGTTTGTGTGGAGGGGAGGGTTGGCGATGCATGCGTCAGTGCTGCTGCCGAGTGTCCGGAGTATAGCCGCCGAGTTCAGGAGTTTGGTCCGGCTCGGTCCAGCTCAGGCCCAGCTCAGGCTGGACCGGCGGGCCCTGGGCGCTCCAGACGGAATGAAAAACAGATTAAGCAGAACGCAGCACAGCGCAACACAGGCAGCCAGCGCCGGGGGAATGTTTGGCTCACAGCTATTGAGTTATCGGCCCCTTTCACACCTAATGAAACAGCGCTCAGCACTGCGCCTTATTAGATATCCTCAAGTCGCTGGCCAAAGCTGACCAGCTGCCAGGTTCCGAGGGAGAGAGAGGGAAAACAGAACCCCCCCCCCCCCCCACACACACACACACACACTCTCTCTCACACACACAACCACACACACAACCACACACACACACATTTGATTTTAATTAAAAACAAACAAATTATCAGATGAAAGGAGGAATGGAGGCTACTCTCACTTCTTTGTTCAAGTTCAGGTGGAACTTTGAGGTCCGCAGGCGCACTCAAGGAAAGTTTCTGAGGCAGGCGCTGCTGGCGTGAGCTGTAAAGGTGTGAGCTCTGACTCTCTGGGATTTTTATCTCCCTGACCACTCAGTGGAAAGAACTAAGGAGCCAAGAGTGTGAAGGTGTGAACATACATCATAGCTCACCTGATGGAGCCCATAGCATTGGACCGAACACTTGTGCATGTACGTATAATGTTTGTTTGTTTGTTGTGTATGTGTAGGCCGATGTGTCAACAAACCAACACACACAGCCATGCAGGCAATTAAGACTCCACCTCGGCCAGCTCTTCTGTTTGATTATTAATCTAATTTCCTCAGTTTCCCCTGCAGGGTAAATTAAGGCGAGGACATTCAGGTTCCTTTCATGAAATCACATGAGATCAAAGCCAGACATCATATCTTTCCCCCTTCTTTTGGTTCAATTACGATTCAATGGGCGTTTTTTTTTTGTTTTCAAGGCAAAACTGCCGTCCTTTCAGGTGTGAAAGCTTGCAGTGAGAGGTTCCTATCATTAGGCTGGCGCTGTGCTCGCTGGGAGATGTGCTCCTTTAAATAGAAATATAATCAGACAGGCCTTCTCATTATGCTCCCCTCTGTTTATAATGATGTCTACAGAAATCTGTCCATCGCCCCTGCCTCGTAATTAAACTTCCCCCACAATGGCTCGTTTCGACCGTTTCTCCTCATCTGTACCAAGTCCTTATCGCTGCACCGATTCAGAGGCAGCCTGCGGCCCCCGCCACTTACACAGTCTCGCTTCTTGAACACACTCACACACACACTCACACACACACTCATTCACATCAGAGGCTGTACACCATATTGTCTGTTCTGTTTTTTTAGCATTTTACATTTTTTAATTTTATACAGAAACAACTTTAAAAGTGATACTATGTGTAAAAAAAAAAGGCAGAACTCAGCAGTCACGTTGAGGCCGTTGATAGCTACTAAAATAAACACTTCACATGGCCTAATTATGTGGAGCCTTTTCATCTCGTGGGCAATTATTTCTCGAGAAGTCACAAGTGAGACGTAGGAACAGCTGCCGACAGAGACGCCCTGTGAAAAGCAGGCCGTACTGACCAGCCCTGGCCACGGCGTTTTTCCACGACGGCTCGTCCAAAAGCCTCCCACCTCCTCCCCCCTCCATCACTCTCCAGATTCCAGCTCCTCCAATTGCACACACTTGCTGCCCAGTGTCCTTTTATTTGAGCTGACCCCCGCTTTCCTTCCTTCCGAGAGGGCTTCATTAAACGACTCCGTTCTTCTCTCTCAGCCCTTTTCTCTCACTCACTAAGTGGAGAGAAATGTTACAAAAGGAAAAGCTTCCAGTGGCTAATTCTCAGTGGAGAGGGGTGACCCCGACATTGGGGAGTAAAAAGAACCTGAGGATAATCGCAAATGAAGCCAGGGGCACATTAATGGGCAGACAGCAGCGCTCTAGCCAAGTTCCTCAGGGGTTGGGGGGGGAGGGCTGCTAGGTGAGGTGGTGTGTGTGTGTGTGTGTGTGTGTGTGTGCTGCTCAAACTGACAGACATGTATATTAATACTCAGCACTTTTATCGGAGAAAAAAATATGAATATTCATCCTCATTTATATTTCAAGGCATTTCCATCCCAATGGGGGCCCGGGGGTTGGTTGAGGGTTTTTTTAGCTTCTTCTTCTCTCTCTCTCTCTTTCTCTCTCTCTCTCGCTCTCTCTTTTTGTCTTTGGCCAGTTTTCCATGCCCATTACGGAGATGACAGCCCTCACTCCTGGGCCCTGACAGAGGGCTGTGCTCGGCGTGCAGGAGGTCCGGCGAGGAGGGAGCAGGCGCCCTCCCCCAGCTGTCCACAAACACTCATTAACACAGGAAAATATCCAATGGAATCTCTGTGAGAATTTTTAATCACACAAAAGGCCCTGCTAATTAGGCAACTGATGGGCCATGGCGAGCACAAGGACGAATTCTTTAAACAAAGGACTGGAAACTTTGGGGCTGCTTTAATTACCCGGGCAAAGAGTTCATTCCCGAACTGGAGAGCACATCATTCCACTAATGAGACCAAGTGGCAGCGCATATTAGGGAGAAATAATGTGGAAAGTTCAATTATACTATGCTTTTGGAGCCTCCAACTGATTCCCCCCTACCTCCTCCTCTCTCTCTCTCTTTCTTTCTCTTTCTCTCCCACTCTCTTTCTCGCTGTCGACTCCCTGCTTCTTGTGCACACACATGTAAGACAAAGCTTTGGCCTAGGGATTGTACAGCGGGTGGGAGCGTGGGGAAGTGTGTGTGTGTGTGTGTGTGTGTGTGTGTGTGTGTGTGTGTTTGGAAAGGGGGGGGCACATGTAATCGCTGGCACCCGTTCACCGTTCTTCACGTGTAGCTTGGCAGGCTTGATCGTCTTAATTGGCCATTAGAATGTTCTCCTGTTTGAAAATGAATATCGTTATGCCCTCCAGTTTGGCCTCCACAGCAGAAGGCTTTATTGCCATTTTTTTTCTCTCTCTCTCGTCATTCAATACCCCGTGTCTGGAATTCCAAACACACAATGGATTACTAATTTGCGGTAACTGGACCCCGGAAAAGTTATGAGGGAAGCGGCCGAAACAAGCTGTTCTATGCCGGCCTCATTACTCATAAGGTAAAATTATCTCCTTGTTTTTTTTTTTCTGCCCCCGCTGCAATAACAAACATCTATTATGAAACTAAATACTCGTACACACCCTGCAGTCTCCTGGTTACACAAAACAATGAAGAAAACGTCTCAGAGGGCCTGATGTGATCTGAACAGTTCTGGCTCGCTGTGGAGACATCCTGCACAAAGCAAGAAGCTGTACAGTGAGGAGAGATGAGTGCCATGCTGTGGTTTCATGCACATATGGCCTGATGACATGTATGTCACATATGTGCTCAGAGAAATCATTAAAGGAGAACAGTAAACAACCAGCCATAGACCAGGGGCAGCCCATGTCATCATGCAGCTAGAACTGAACTGTTTTCCACATTTCACACTCATTCATATGGTGAAGGAAAGAGACAGAGAGGAATAGGGAGAGAGAGAAAGAGTGAAATTGACTGATTAAAGAGGGGGGGGGGGCTTATTCACCGCACACAGCCCTGCACTGGTGTGACGTGTTTATAACTTTGTGCAAATGAGAACGGAGGTAGGCTTCGCTCAGTGGCCTGCTAATATAATTAGTGACGATCCTTAACTCTGGCGAAATCAAGTGTTTCACACAATGTTTGTGGTAAATAATGGAGAATAACGTGCTGTTTAAAGGGTAATTTATGCATCTTTCTGTCGTGCAAAAGAGGAGAAAAAAAACGCACGCTGGAAATTTTAATGCAGCCTCGCGTTGCGAGGCGCCAGCATAGCAATTACAGCATGCAGGAAGCAAATTCCCCGTGAAATAAACGGCTAATGGGAAATAGAGGGCAGCTCGTGTGGCTTCGCAGAGCTAGCCTGGTCTCTCTCTGGGGAGAGCGAGTTAGCGCCACGCCGCCTGCAGCTAGCGCTAACTCTACCCCTCCAGGCCTAATGTCACTTTTAAAGCGCAAATGATGTCGACCCGATTCCCCCCCGACAGATAGCTCTGCTCCTTCTTCATTCCGGGCCAGTGGCTCCCCACAAAACCGCTCTCATCCAGAGTTCATGTGGACAGCCCCACACACAGACCACCATTAGCACGCTCCTTCCAAGCGCATGTCTTTTCTAAATGATGTTCACCTGAGTGAGTGTCTTTGTGGACATTCGAAAGGATGCCAGCGAATAAATGGTCAGATGACGTATTTAAATGCCTGCCACTTCCCATCTCTAGCTCTTTATAAGAGGCTAGCTGACATTTCTCAGATGAGATGCTAATGTGCATGCCCTTCAAGAGCCAGCGCTAAACTAGCGGCGCGTGGTCCAAGGCTAAGTAAGTGCATAAGATCTGCGGCTTCTGCCTGCTCCCTCAGATGTGGAGAAAGTAGTGAATTTGTGACCCTCCCGGCCACCAACCAACCCCATCCCCCTCCCCGTCACAACCCCTAGCCTGGCCCCCATCTTCCCTCCATTCCCTCCAGACGTTCCCACCCAGAGAGAACAGCCTGACCAGCAAAGCCCACTGAGTTAGGAAGCCTATTGATTTTCCTCCTCCAGAGCTGTCTACTGCCTTGTGTTAGTTTCTTCTCACCCGTCGCACTTGTTTTATTTACCACCGGCACGATCAATAGAGACGGCTCTTTACTTGCTTGTTCCAGATTTATAAAAACATATCTCTTTTTTTCTCCCACTTTCCTGTCTCCCTTTTCCTACCCTTAAGCGCTTCAGTGGGTCTACATCATTTCTCCAGTGGTTCAAATAATTTAGGTTCAAGTGATTGACAAGTGTAATTGTGCTCAGGGCTGCAGCAGGCTGAGGATGTGTCTGTGTGCTGAAGGTAAAGGCTTGATATGTATATTTGTAGAGTACTCGCAGGGCTGTCAGAAACCACAGGAAATATCTTCAGACTATCGACCTTTATGACTGTCAGTTTTTCCTTTTAAAAAGCAGCCTCTTTAATGCAAACGAAGGACTCTCTCTTTCACTCTCTCTCTCTCTCTCTCACACACACACACACACACACACATACACGCTTCAAGCCCACTGCTCTCATCAAAGCACAAGGAGCTTGAATGAATGCACAGTTTCCTCCTTTGCTGGATGCTTTTTCTTCGACACTATGATTTATGTTCGCAATTTGGGATCATTATAGAATAATTACGTGTCTTAAAAAAGTTAAATGTCAATGTTTTATTGGACCTTTCTACAGGAAGGTGGGTGGGTGGTGGTGGGGGGGGGGGGGGTTGGGGTGCTCCTTATATATCTCCCTTCCTAATGTCTTTAATGATATACAGCCAGCTTTAACAAGACACTGTTTTCATTGCATTCATCAATAAAAAGGCAACCCGTGTCTCTCTGCTCACGGATCCATGGAGGCTCCTTTAAAAAGAGCCATGTGATATAATTGAACACCAGTAGCAGGTAGCTTTAGGTTTTTGTTGTTTATAAGGCTGCAGTCAATTCCACTCAAGGCCGTAGTCATGATGTCAACATTGGGGGGGACCAAATCTGTGGTGGGGTCTGAGGGACCCCCAAACAGAATTTCAATACATTTCCTACAATGCAAAAATATTATTAAAAATCACAAACAAGTCGTTAGTTAGGTCAGTCAATTAGGTTATTCCAAACTTTTGACGGACCCCCCCCTGTGAAAAGAGAAGGGTGGAGAAGAAGCAACTTCACTGGTCCGTCCCTGGACCCGTGACTCCATTTGTGTTCAAAATGTATACTTTAAAAAGAAATTACAAACTAGAGTATCTTATGATAACCTCTATATTACACAGAATCAAGGCCGTAGTCATGATGTCAACATTGGGGGGGACCAAATCTGTGGTGGGGTCTGAGGGACCCCCAAACAGAATTTTAATACATTTCCTACCATGCAAAAATATTATTAAAAATCACAAACAAGTCGTTAGTTAGGTCAGTCAATTAGGTTATTCCAAACTTTTGACGGATCCCCCCCTGTGAAAAGAGAAGGGTGGAGAAGAAGCAACTTCACTGGTCCGTCCCTGGACCCGTGACTCCATTTGTGTTCAAAATTTATACTTCAAAAGAAATTACAAACTAGAGTATCTTATGATAACCTCTATATTACACAGAATGTGGTTCTTTGACTTATTACTTACACCTGAAGATTTTTTTAAACTAAGGCTTAGACTCATAGGTTTGAGATTTTGTCTTTTAATTTAGATTTTATTATACTGGCGGCTAATCACACAATTTTAACGTAGTTTGAAAGGGACAGGATTCAGGAATAGACTACTAAGACAGGCCCCTCTTCTGTCTGACTCACCTCATGTTACCCCTGTATGCATTATAGACTTAACCTGGCCCTAGCCAGATGAATTTCGCTCCGCCTAGCTCCACTCATCCATCTGGAACCGATCCATTGAAGTGTTGCTTCAGAAGGCTGGACCTAATCAAAAAATGCTTGCATATGATTGAATAAGCCACTTGTCCGTCATCTATTGACGTGCTACTTCAACCACTCTCATCGAAGCCAACCCGTGACGCTGATAACAGTCTCACAGTCGCTTCTACGCTATGTCACATCTATGAAACTCCCGCCCTGCGTCCTGATTGGCTAAACCATAAAGTTGGTTGGAGAAATCACTCTCAATGGAAGAGGTTCCAGATGGATGTGAGTGAAGCTAGGCGGAACAACATTCATCTGGCTAGGGCCAGGTTATTATAGACTGGCTTCTGACAGAAATGACGTTTTGTGCCAACATGTAGAAACACTAGGCCTACTACAGCCTTTAATTGGTGAATGGAGGTGCAAATTCCTTTCTTTGGTTATTGTCCGCGATTCACATTAACCGTAGGCTGTCACGTATTGTAAACGTCGCCACATTTGATCACGTTTTGCCTGCATGGATGCGCGATTGAGTGCGCATCTAAATAATATGCAAGATGCAACTATCATTTCTAAGAGGCCTATACACGGTAATTTCTGGCATTACTACTAGCATATGAATGCACTATTTATGTTGAAAGACGTGAAAGAAATGACACAGGCTTGCACAAATTCATCATTTAAAATAAAACGTTTCACTTTCGCTATCATTGCGAGAATAGGCTACAATATGGAAAATGTTCCCTTTCAGTCTGATTGGCTCCAAACATGTATGGGATTTCCTTAGCCTGTGCTACACCTTTCCAAGAAGTTTTGTGAAAAGTGTACCGGTAGCTTTTGCGATATTGTTGACAGCCCTACCTCACTCACCGCACTAGGGTGCAGTAAATGGAATCTCTTGATGCACGCCACTAACGAAAAACGGAAAATCACCAGGACAAACCACTCAGGGGTGTAGGCTACTCTGGAACCATAGGTCACTAATTTGTGCGTTACTTACGTTTGATTACATTTCAGATACGTGTTGGTTTCCTGTAGGCCTAGTATAGCGCTTTATTCTTTCTTTATTTTTCTATGTCCGAATATTGGGGGGGACATTTTGGTCATATTTGAATATTGGGGGGGACACGTCCCCCTCAATGTCTATGGTGACTACGGCCCTGATTCCACTATCTACCTCTTTTCTCGTCTCGTCTCGTCTCCTCTTGTCTTGTCTCGTCTCCTCTCGTCTCCTCTCCCCAACCCCAGTCTTTCTTCCTCTCCTCCCTGGCTGTGTTTGCGTGTCCCAGCCTTGGCAGACGGCAGTGCTGATACACTCCTTCTGTGACAGGGGGTGCTACACTTTGAATTAAAGGGGCCCTGATTGATAAGGCGGTTGAAGGCAAATCTGCTCTCGCTAATTGTCTTTCAAATGCCCTCATTAATCAGCGGCGCGGCGGGAGGCGTGTGACGGCCCCCGGCCTGTCAGGCTCTCCGCACGGCGCTGCCGCCGCTGCCACTGCTGCTGCCCCTCCGCTGGATGCCGGCCTCGCAGCAGGACGCCCACCTCTCCTCTGCTCTCCTCTCTTCTCCACTCCTGCACTCCTCTCTTCTTTTCCTCTCTTCCTGTCTTCTCCGTCACACCTTGGCTGTCTTTCGTGGTTGAGGAAAGGAGTGGGGTGGGGTTGGGAGGGGGGGGGCGGGGGGGGATCAGGGGTCCGTCCCCAGCGCACCTGCCTTCTGCCAGACAGCCGCTGACCGCCCCTGCACCATTGCCACGGCCCCAGAGACCAATTTAGCAACCGCTTAATGATTCATGGCTCAAGTGGGGGGGGGGGGGGGGGGGCATGGGAGGGTGTGTGTGTGAATGTGGGGGGGAGTATGTGACTGTGAGTGTGTGTGTGTGTGGTGTGTGAGTGTGTGTGTGAGTTTGTGAGTTTGTGTGTGTGTGTCTGCATGTGTTTATGCGTGCATTTGAATGGGTGTGTGTGAATGTGGAGGTGGTTGGAGTTTGGAGGGGATAGGGGGTGGGGGGGGCAGCATATGATAACAGGAATAAACAGGTTTAATTAGCTCTTGCATATACATTATTTATTTATTTACCTGCTCACACGGCTGTTATTAATTTATATACGCTGGTGTTTGTGTTTGCGAGGGGTCTGTGTTTTTCCCCCGACCTTTTTCGGCATTCACAGCATCTGCCAGGGATTTGCTTTGTTGTGCTGTTAGGATAGTGGCCTGTCCCTGATCCGTGTTCGAGGTACGGTGTGTGTGTGTGTGTACTGCTCCTCAGTGTGTCCTGGGACACAATTGGATGCCCCCAGGGACTGAGGGGGTGTAGAAGATGAGGGTGGGGAGGTGGTGGTGGAAGTGATGGGGGGGTCTTCAGGGATTTGCCGAGCCCCTGTGCAACAGAACGTCTGGCTACATTAGCCTTTAAAATATGCAGCCGCGCTGCCGCACTCCTAAGTAGCCTTGTTTGTGGGCTTCCTGACAGGTAGCGACTCCCCCGGATTGCTTTGAGAGCCGAGACCATGCATTTTCATGGAGGCCACTAATCAAAGCAGCGCTGTCGCAAATATGGCGGCAGGCAGCACTGCCTTGCCAGCCCTGTTGAAGACACGCTGTACCTCCTGCTTGGCATCTTGGGATACGGATGACAACGTTCTCGGCAGAAGACTGCTTCTCCAGCTTGTGTCACATTGCGTTACCAACACATCTCCAACGTTAACACACATAAACTCACTTACTGTGCCAGAGGAGGGTTGTGAGTTCAACTCTAGGCTCTCAGCCCAAAGCCTTTATATAAACAGTTTACATATCACTGTCCCTGGGTGTATTTTGAACTTCCAGTGGTGTGTATCGCTGAGAGGCTGCTTTGCCTAATGATTCTCCTCCATCCTGATGAGAGCTGGTGAGTGGAGTCCAATCTTAGAGCGAGGAAAGGAGTGGAGAGGAGAGGAGAGGAGGAAGGAGTGAGGCGAGGAGAGACCTATCGTGTCTCAGAGGGCCCAGCTCCGGCCCCGACCCTCCAGTGAAGTGAGCTGGCAAAGAGGCTAATGACAGAGGATGAGGATGCGGTGCTACCGGCTTTGTAGCAAATGTGAGCCCTCATACACTCTCACACACATACACACACACACACACACACACACACACATTACACGCCTACACAAACTCATATCAATGCAGTGCACATGCAGACACTCAAGCACAAAGAAAAACATCCCCCTGAACACATGTGCATGCATACATACATGAAGACTCCACATGCGTGCACATATGCCCCACCACACACACACACACACACACACACACACACACATGCACACACACACGCAGACGCGTGAGTGTAAACACACCTACTCCGCCCATCCCCCCACCTCTAATCCCTGACTGCCAGAGACCTCCAGACGTCCTCGCCTTGTAATGACACGGTTATCAAACCCAATTGCTGTGGCTCAGACCCAAGGCAGTGCATTAAACCCCTCACAGACTGATTGCTTCTCCAGAATCAAGTGTCTGTGTCCTCCTCGGCCAACACACCGTGCCTCCCTCTGCAGTGGCCACAGCTACCCAGCCAGCACAGGACCTCCATCAGCAACGCTAACACGAGTAGCCACTGACCACCAGCGCCAGAGAAGGTCCACTACCATCGATGCCAACGTGAGTAGCGCAAGTCCACTACTATCGACGCTAACTTGAGTAGCCACTGACCACCAGGGCCAGCGCAGATCCACTATCATTGATGCTAACGTGAGTAGCGCAGGTCCACTACTATCGATGCTAACGTCAGTACCCACTGACCACCATGGGCAGTGTAGGTCCACTACCATCGACACCAACGTGGGTAGCCAATGACCACCAGGAGCTGTCCAGGTCCACTAACATCATTGATAAAGCGTGAGTAGCCACTGACCACCAGGACCAGCGCAAGTCCACCACCATCATCGATGCTAATGTGAGTACAGTAGCGCAGGTCCACTACCACGCTAACGTGAGTAGCCATTGACCACCTGCGAGGGGCGCAGAGGGACTCACAGCTGATAAGCCCGGCCCTTAGGAGGAAGCCTACACCAGTAACTGAAGCACTCAAATGGGGGTGTCAGTGACCTGGCAGGTGTGATAACCATTACAGGGGTCTCTACACTCTGCTTTCATTCACTGTATCTAAACATGATTAGGGTTTCCTGCTTTTGGGTGAGTGTATGTGAGGGGAGGGATATTAATTCAAAGATATTGCAGGCAGGAATGTGCCCAACAGAATAACTGCAAGGCTTGCTTAGCTGTAAAGAAGAGCAATGAAGTGAATAAGTGGCAGAGTGCAGGTCTGTTTCTCTCTCTCTCTCTCTGCGTGTGTGTGTGTTCCTCAATGATGTGTTCCATGCTGTTGTTTCCTCCTCCTCGACCCCCCCCCCCACACACACACACACCCATCCGTTTGCCAGGAGGTGTGTTGTATTCCAACAAGTGCAACAATGTGTCTGCTGACTGCAACTCTACAAGATGACATGGGAACAGACATGTTTTCAACAGCAGCCCTGGACAAAGACACATAAACACACACACACACACACACACACACACATGGCTGGCGTGCCACTTCAGTGCTGGATTCAATTCAGTTCCATTTTATTTTATGTATTTAGTTAGTGCCATAACATGAATTTGTTTCATGGAGCTTTCTAGGATCCAGCTGAAACTTGAAATACTTATATATATATTAGAGGTGTAATGGTACACAAAAATGACTGGTTGGTGTGTACCTTGGTTTTGAACGATTGGAACGGTTCGCTTAATTTCCAGTACAGTAAACCTGTAGGTACTGCTAACATAAAATTCACAGACAATATTTTTGATGTGCGATGGGATAGTAATTTGAAAAGGTATGAAATGTTTTTTGACGTCACTTGAAAAAACTGACACATGGTCCGCTACTTAATACTGTATGTTTGTGTGGGAACTTTAATTTGAAACATAGTCCACAAGTAAAAAAAGGCTACTGTTGTGTTGATTACTGTTAAAGACAGTACCTAAACCGTCCTGTACCTAAACGGTATAGCACAAGAGCATGCAGGAGTGCAGAGGCATTTGATGTGAGCAGCTCCCAGTGTTCCTTTAGGGAGATCCATGAGAGGTTTGTGGCTGTCCGGTCCCCCACACAGAGGTAGAGTGAGCCCACCGGGGCTCCAGAACTCCATGGCCACCGCGGCTAAATCCAGTTACACCGCTCTCCCTTATTAAAGACACTCAGAAGAGCCTCCCAGCTCTGTTATGGAAATGGACATGGAAGCACACACACTCACTCACACACACACACACACACACACACACACACACACACACAATAATACAGAAACATACACTCTCTCTCACACACATACACACTCTGAGAACAGACGATATTGCTCCACACACACACACACTCACACACACACACACACACACACACACACGATAATACAGAAACATACACTCTCTCTCACACACAAACACACCCTGAGAACTGACGATATTGTTCCACACACACACCCTGAGAACTGAGGCTATTGCTCCACACACACACACACACACACACACACACACACCCACACACACACACACACACACACACGCACACCCACACACGCACACACACACACAGAGAACTGAGGCTATTGCTCCAAATAGGTTTTCTTAGTGACTGTGTTGTTTTTTCTTCCACCACTTTGAAAGGAAACCAAATTGTAAATTCTAAGCACACTGTTTTCCCAGGTTGCTTGTGAGTGTGTTTGTGTGTATGTGTGTGTGTGTGCGTGTGTGTGTGTGTGTATGTGTGTGTGTGTGTGTGTGTGTGTGTGAAGCAGCGTGTCAGACTTCGGGCAGGGGGTGAATAACTACAGTGCTTACAGTGTAATCATGGCTGCTGTCAGTGCCAGTGTGTGTGTGTGTGTGTGTGTGTGTGTGTGTGTGTGTGTGTGTGCAGCAGAGAGGGACCTGCAGCCTGAGATGTATGGAGATGAAGAGGGGCCAGTGGGAAGCTCTCTCTCTCTCCACCTGGATATTTATTAACCCACACAGCCCTGACAGTAATGAGCACGGAGCAGGTGGGCTGCCACACGCAAACACACACACACACACACGCACAAACATACACACACACAAACACCCTCACAAACATCCTCAACGACGCATATACACACACAGGCGGAAAGAAAAAAAGTCACACAAGGGTTGTCTGTCCATAAGGTGGTGGAGGAGGAGAGAGAGAGACAGTGTCTGTAAAGTGGGAGAAGTTCACCCAGCACAGTCTCAACTCAGGAGTCTAAACACCCACACACCTGCAAACTCGCATTTAACTTAAAAAACAAAGCCAATAAAAAACACACCTCCATCTCCCTCCTCAGCACACACACACACACACACACACACACACACACACACACACACACACACACACACACACACACATACAGAGAAACACATGCATACGCAGAAAGATATACGTGGAAGCATCTGCTGTAGTCCACGAATGCAGCAGAGTTAAAGACATCCTCCTGTGAAAGTTTTTAACATAAAGACTTTGTAAGTCAACATTACACAGTTGCACAGTTTTAAAAACAAATGTTAAAGGAACCGTATGTAAGAAAAATATTTCAATTAATCATTAAATGGCCCTGATATGTCATTAGACATTAAGAAATCATGTTCATTTCAAATACTTATATCACTGACAACAGTAGTCCGGCCAGGATATTGTCATTTAAAAAGTGAAGTTGCAGCCCTCAACTGATGTTGATGTTGTGTTTTGTCATGTCATGTTGTGTTTTGGCCTGATGCGCCACCCTCCACCTATCTACTAATCATGAAGTCAGTAGTGTTTCGGCATCAGGGTTGGCAACCTCGAGTCAGGGGGGAGGGGGAGGGGATACACCGCTCTTCAGTATTTTGAAAGTGATTGCAGTACCGGTTTTGGCCACAATCTTACATACGGTTCCTTTAAGGGTTGTTTTAAGGACATGTTTGTGCATAGCCAGCCACTCTAAAACAGTCAAAGGCTCAAAATGAGTCAGAAAGTCGAGACAGGACCCATCGTCAAAATTTCGCTGTCCACCACTCTAGTTCATCCAAAACAAACCAGAAAAGGGACTCAAAGTGCTAAATACCGGAATTATCCTTTTAAGTTTCAGAATTTCGTCGTTATTAATTTGCCTTCAATACACAACAAAACCATGGTTAACTGACGTTAAATTAGCCTTTCCACACTTGTCCGTACTGTTAGCCAACTCTAAACATGTTCTCTACCAGCCTATGTAAAACCGCCAAACACAACAATAAAAAACACAAACATGCAATTTTACATGTACAAGGCCATAACCATACGCCCAGAAGGTGCTACGATTTGTATACAAATAATTTCTGATAATTTCCACTCAGAGACACCTGTTTCTCCATTGGCCTCCAGTGATTTACCGCTCGATTGTTGCCCTCAGCAGAATGGCAGAATAAGGGATAATGTATAGAACACTGGTCATTATCCAAAGGGGTAGGCGAATGTTTGGAACGCATACCCCCTATGGGTGGCTTTGAGGCTAGAAGTCGGCCACTTGGACTTAGCATTCAATTGACCCCCATTCATTTTGGCACCACTTTGACATCAAATAACGTTATATCTGAAACATTTTAAGCCTTTATATGAACCTTTTCTATTTTTGGAGAAATACAACATTGTGTGACTGGCGTCAAAACCTTGTAACTCACTTTACGGCCAAGTAATACACTTTTTTCCGAAAACAATGCTAACATGATGTAATGAGCTTGCGACTTTGCTTCGCACAGGGGAGAAGTAACCGTATTCTATGGATAAGAAACTCGAAGGCAGTCTTAGGGAAAGTCTACGGATAAGATATTTAGGAAGGCATCGAGGGGACAAAAACAATTAAGTGATGTTTTGTTGGGCTGGCACTACGTCAGAACAACCAGTAGCAGGTGAACTGTGCATATAGAGGGGGCAGGACCAGATAGACACCAATGCCCGAAATGAGGAAGCAGGACCAAGACACATTTCAGCCATTTTAAGGCCATTATGGGATTTTTCATGAAAAAAAAAAAAACGCCTGAAAGTATACTTCAGAGCATCAGAGAAGAGACGTCTGAATGTATACTTCAGAGCATCAGAGTAGAGATTTAGGGGTGTAATGAACTGTGGGAGTGCGTTTTTTAACTAACAGGCCACAGAGATGTAAAACAGTGCAATAAGCCGAGCTACTGTCTGTCTGTCTGGGGCCTCAAGGCATGGGGTGGCTCTGTGATGGTTTTATAGGTTGTGTCCTTTATATGTCCTATATATTACAGCTATAGGTCCTATACAGTATATTACACCTATTCATAATTAATTATATTCATTTCAATGTGTTCGTTTGATTAAAAAAAATATATAGGCATAATATTTATGCATCTTCATTTCAAATTACTGTAACTAAAAACAAATGGAAATATTTTGCAAACATGTTGAGCTATTTCTGTTTTCGTAAACATAGTCGACGTCTGGTGTGTTCATGTTTATTATACTATTTTATACATTACCGTATATGTGAACTTAAATTCAACTCCCGTTTTTATTTATATATATTGGCTGTTGTTCATATTTTTCTTGAAAAATAATGACATGAATCTTATGTGTTACATTAATCCGGTTACCATGCCTGTAAGATAGTACGCTGCATTTGCAGACATGAAGGGGTATTTGGTATTTGATGTGTTTTGGTTTTAACGTCTGATTTGGTTGAGTGTTGGCTGGTATTGACGTTAAGCCAGTGACAGCAGTTTCAGAACATTATCATAAGTCCTCCTGAGATTCAAGTGCAAATGAGCATAGCTCATAGCTCTCTCTCCCTCTCTCCTCCTCTCTTTTCTCTCTCTCCTGTCTCTCTTCCTCTGTCTCTCTCTTTCTGTCTCTATGCAACTGTCTCTCTCTTTCCCTCTCTCTCTGCCTCTGTCTCTCTCTCATTCTTTCTCTTTCTCTCTCACACTTACTCTCTCTCTTTCTCTCTCTCATTCACTCAAGCACTTTCACTCTCACTCTTCTCTTTCTCTCTCACAGGTCTGAAGGAAGGAGATATGCCTCAGCGTCTCCTGTCTAACACATTTACGTTTTACAGCTGGGAAATAAAACAAACAAACAAATAATTATAAGAAAAATAAAACATTAAAACAAAGAAATAAACAAACAAACACATTCTGACGGAAGTGTGCAGAACCTCAGCGGCGGGAGCAGGCGGGGCCAGGTGTAATCAAACACAAGGGCAGAAGAAGCTGAGCTGAGCACCGAGCGCTACCGGCGCCACCGTCACCACCGTCACCTCCGTCACCTCCGCTCCCCACCCACGATGCTCTGCTGCCATTGGCAGAGGCCCTCTCCTCTCCGCTCCGCTCCTCTCCTCGCCTGTCTTCCAGCAGCACTAAATCCTGATGGAGGTGCAGCGGCGGCGGCATCACAGCGAGGTTGGGGCCGCGTCTTATTAAGTTCCTGCGTGACGCTAATCGCCTGTGCCACAGGATGGCAAGCAGATGCACACAACAAAGGAGATGGGGCAGAGAGGGAGGTGTGTGTGTGGTGTGTGTGTGTGTGTGTGTGTGTGTGGAGTTTGTTTGGGGGTGGGGGTGGCACTCCCACACAGCCCTCCAGGTGCACCTGCGGGGGAGGAGAGGAGGAGAAGAAAAAGAAGGAGAGGAAAGGAAGAGAGGAGGAAGAGAGAAAGAAAGAGAGGAAAGGAAGAGAGGAGGAAGAGAGAAAGAAAGAGAGGAAAGGAAGAGAGGAGGAAGAGAGAAAGAAAGAGAGGAAAGGAAGAGAGGAGGAGAAGCTGGCAGGCTGGTGTTGGGATTCCAGAGTGATGGGGGAGCCCAAAAAGAGGCAGGGAGAGGAGGGGAGAGGAGGAGAGGACAGGAGATGCCTTGGTGAGGTGAACAGGAGGAGATGCCTCGCGATGGCCACTGTCACGGCGTCCAGGCTGTTGGGACCCCTGTTTCCTCTGACAGACAGCATCAGATGGGCCAGACACACACACAAACACACATACACACACCTCCACCTCCAGACCGCCCCAGCCTGCTGTCCCCTCCCGGCTGCGTCCTGCCAGGCGCGCTGGCCTGAGATGGCACGCGGGGAAATTCACTTAACAAAGCCCTGTCCCCTCCACTCACACTCACCTCCGACGGCTTTATGATGCAGGCCGGCTGCCGTCCAAACACGACACAGCTCCGCCTGACCCTAAAGAGCTGAGACAGGTGTGATTTCCTCCCTCTCGCCCCCTATCTCTCCGGCTGTTAGCACCGCTACGGGAGGCTAGCAGGCCACAGCTGAAAATGGAGATGGACACTGGAGTCTGGACAAAGGGAAAATAAAAGTTTTACTCAGAGAACTAAGAAAGCAAAGGGAAAGCTGCAAGGACGAGCGATGTGTGACGCTAAAAGCACGAGAGAGAAGGGAGACGTGGGAAAAGAGATCAAGATAGATCTGATCAAAAAAAGAAAGAGGCAAAAAGAAAGATACCTCATAAACAAAATTTAATGATAAAAAAACCAAGAGCAACATTAGCGACAGCTTTTACTTTTTTGATCTACCTTTGAAGACATTCATTTACTGTAATATGGAAATACAATAGCACCACCCCCTACCTCTCCGATTCCCTGGTAAGGCAGCATACAGACCGAGAAAGGGAGAGCGTGAGAGAGAGAGAGAGAGAGAGGTAGATTTTCTCTCCATGTTCTCTGTGTTCTCCACGCCGAGGCGTATTCTCATCTCCTATTTCTCATTTCTCCCCAAACCAGCGGAAATGTGACCTGAGCCGCTCTGGATGGATGTTGGGCAAGGCCTGAGTGGGCTTCAATTATTAAAACCTGCACATAACTCAACAAATTAAGCAACTCTTTTTAAACCTCAACTCTGCACTTCATCTCCATTAATCTGTCATCCCCCTCCTTCTCTCTCTCTCTCTCTCTTTTTTCTTTCTCCCTCTCTCATGGCTGCACTCGTGTGTCTGACTCACTCACCTGAGAGACGGAGCAGCAGGGAGAGGTGGATGCATGGAGGAGAGGAGGAGGAGAGGGAGGAAGGGTGGAGGAGCATCTCTGGAAGCCTCCAACAGAGGCCTATCTCAAGGGGCCCCCTATGCAGACAGGCCTGCTCCCACACACACGCACACTCCCACACACACACACACACCAAACACACACTCTCTCTCTCTCTCTCACACACACACACACACACACACACACACACACACACACACACACACACACACACACTCCTTATCCCGGGCCCTTAATAATGGATGACCTTCTGCGGATAGGGCCTGGCTGCCCTCTGAAAACATACAGGAGGCTCTGCCAATCTCGTTAAGCCAAATCAGATTCACCACTAAAACACTTAGCAGCTCTAATGAGCGCCCGGGTCTGAGAGGGGCTAATGTAGCCACACTGCTGCTATCTATCGCTTTTTAGACCCTCTATTTTCCTCTCTGCCACTGCAGGCATCCAAACCAAGAATCATTATGCAAATGGATTGGGAGAGTGTGTGTGGGGAAAAAGACACATTAACTTAACTTCTAAAGAGGTCGGGTGTTTTTTTTCTCCCACTGGTGGTGAAATGCAACACTTTCTTTCTCTTGAATGGTCCCTGAGCCCCTTAGCCAGCCACTTACAGGCCTTAAGGGGTCAGCTTTGCGTTTGGAAATGCCAGCTCGTGAAGCTGCGTTGGCAGCTCCTGTTCTGGAGGCGGTGATGTTATTGTTGCTGGGTTAATCTCAGATGATGTATATCCCCAGATATAGGGACGGCCTTTGGAACAAATAGCCAATTGCTATCTGCATCTGTCTAAAATAAGACTGGATTATACAGGCTGAAATTACTCATTCTGTGGGAACAATCCAAGGAAGGGACAATACAGTTTCAAATGTGTTGTGGTTAGGCAGTGATGATAATTGGGAGGATGGAGGTATATTCAGCTCTGCAGATGGATTAAGAGGAGACGCCAAAACTCTGCAGATCTCACAAATGCACCTCTATTATAAATCCAACTAGCGGTCAAGATAACCCCACAGATATGCCCTCTCCAATAATCAAACTCTTTCTCTCACACATATCACACACACACACACACACACACACAAACACACACACACACGCACACACACAATAGTGTTTATTAATCTACCCTCCAACTGCACACAAAAGAGAGAGCAGATCTCCTATCTGAGGAGTGCTAACCGTTAGCTTACTATGCGTCATCATACTCCAAGAGAAAGAGGCCTAATCTGGCGTGAACTTAAACGAATGCCTTCCTCATCGCAATCGAGGGAGGAAGGGGGGTGGGGGGTATTAGTGGCCAGGGACACTGCAGACAGGCCTTAAGCCCCGGAGAGTAATTATTATTAGAACCTAAACTTTGTGTTAGAAATCTATGTTATCGCTGGCTGGAGCATTAGCACGTGTCCGGCACTCTGTCGAAAATGAAAACCACTCGCCGCCATCGTCACTCCCGCTGTTTCCCATAATATATGCTAGCCACACAACCCCGACAACCCCCCCCCCCACACACACACACACACACACACTCACTTTTCCGATGGAGGCCCAAGAGAGTGTGCAGCCATTTCAGTGACAAAGATCTCATGTATTTTTTAGCGCCGACTTCGCATCGCTCCAGGAAGAGAGTGAGGGGAGAAAGTAATCACTCCGGAACCCGAGTGACAATTAGAGATGTGTTGTTGGACAACAGCCGCCGACTCGCTCGCAAATTAGCCTCAGCCTGCGCCCAAGCTGCAGTGGAGAGAGAGAGCGACAGAGAGAGAGAGAGAGAGAGAGAGAGGAGGGAGTGATGAGAGGAAAGAGAGGGCATCTGTCTGTGCAGTCACAGTTTTAATGAGCCCTTTTCATCGAGCGCCGGTATGTGTGCTTGCTTATGGGCGCCTGCGTCCCGCGCTGAGCAGGTTACAAATCCGGCACGGTAACAGCACCGAACGGGGGGGACAGACCAACCATTTAAAGAGCCACTGGCTGCCGGAGAGTGCACCGATTTACACACATCGGCACGAAAAAAAAGCAAAAAGTAGACGAAGAAGGGCAGAAAAAAACACGCCCCTGTCAAGAAGCCGAGCATACAAACACATCTTAGCGGCGGGTAAGGGGTCCGCGGTTGTATCTGGCGGCTCAGAATGACCCAGTGCCACACACTGAGCGAGAGCGCAGCTCCAGTCAAAGAGGCTGTGAGAGTGAGAGCTCAGATCAGCCTGCCTGCTCTGATCATGGAGCTCAGACTCTGCCATGCATCGCGTTCGCTCGCATTTGATGTGATTTTCAAAGATGCATTATTAAAAAATACTTTCATGCGCTCCACATCCGGGGCCTCACATGTACGCCGTAATCCAGACGCGTTATGGAATTGTATTGAGCAACTGTCAAGTGAATTAGCCTAATGTAGACTCAAAGTGCATTCTGTCAGTAGTAATTGCCCACTTGCCAGCTGTTTGTCGGGCTCTCTCTTTGTTGCGTCACGCCGAGCACGATCGGGCCTTTAAATTAGCAGCTCGCCTGCCATTTGCCCATGAAATGGCTTCTGACAGTACGGCTCAGGCAGGGATGATGTGTTGCCTTCTCTCTCCTCCTCTCAGAGAGAGAGAGAGAGAGAGAGACAGAGTGTGTGTATGTGTATGTGTGTGTGTGTGTGTGTGTGAGAGAGAGAGGGGGACTTGCAGAAAGCTCTCAAACACAGCATTAAAAACTTTTTAAAAGCTTCTCATCTGAGCTGATTTGAATATGGCCAGTTGCATGTTTTCTGACTCTTTTCCCTTCCCGCCCATTTACAGCATGTGGGTTGGACCTATAGCACTCACTCACATGGATGAGAAAGAGAGACAGAGCGAGAGAGTGATGGAGGTGGGGATGCGATGAGAGCTGAAAGAAGGGAAGAGAGGAAGAGGAGAGAAGAAGCAAGACAGAGAAGCAGGAGCAGAGTCTGGCGTCACACGCCACAACCCCCCATCCTCCACCCGCACCCCCGCTCCTGTCCCGTCCAAACTGTCTGGCCCCCTCGCCGACGCCCCCTGTATTGATCACCACAGGCTTTTCATTTTGGACGCTCATTTAAGAGCCCGCCTGGCGCTCTGTATGTGTGTGTAGTGTGTGTGTGTGTGTAGTGTGTGTGTGTGTGTGTTGGGGGTGGCTGAGGGGCTGCCCTGGCTGCATATTCAGCTGTTAATGCCACAATCAGCTCCGATTAAAAATGCATGAGGCTGCGGATGTGCAGATAGAGCCGCTTTAAAGCAGGCCTGTATTGGTCATTAGATAATAAGGATTGATAAAAGTTACAGGGCACAGTGTTCAAAACGCTCCTATCGATCCGAGTGCACCTTAATAGTGAAAACGGGGGCCTGGGGGACGAAAGCCATGGATCATTTTGACAAAGGGCCCTCAGATCACGGGTGAGACAGAGCAGGGACAATTAATCCCTCCGAGCTTCCGCCTCGCAAATAAAGTAGTTGCAGCTCATTACTGCCTGACCTTGCTAAGCAGACTTGAGAGTGCAGGTGACCTTCGGGGAGTTGATAAGTTTACCCTGGCGCGCACAACGGTGGGAGAAAGTGCAGCTCGCGGCGAGCGCCTGTGTGTGTGTGGGAGTGTGTGAGAGGGAGAGTGAGGGAAAGGGATAGACACAGAAAGAGGAGGAGGAGGAGGAGGGAGTTTTAACCTCTCTCTCCGTCCTGTGTCTCCAGCACACAGGGGCAGCCCAGACATCACAGGGCCCTCGACCCCTTAAAGAGGACCCGGCGAAGGACAGAGGTGCTGGAGGCGGCGGACGCCGGTGGGTGGTGTAGGGGAGCCGTTCCACCCCGCCTGCCCACCTCCACCTGCCTGTCTCATGCCAACACAGAATCCTATGAGGCTCATCTCTCATGGGACTGGACTGCACCAGCGGAGAGCAGAGAGGAGAGCAGAGAGGAGGGCGGAAACCAGAGCAGAGCAGAGGAAAGCCAGCCAGCCGCAGCCACAGAGATGAGGCGACAAAGCAACACGCAAACTCTGAATACACAACACATTTAATTCCCATTACTATTCAGTACTATTTAGCTCCTTCTCTCTCTATCTCTCTCTCTCTATCCCGATTCTCTCTCTCTCTATCTCTCTCTCTCACACACACGCACAGTCTTATTGATGAGTGGGTACATACGTCTATCTTGCCTATTAATCTGGTCAGCGGGCTGTGGTGCTCGCCGTGGCGTGGGCTGTATCTGGGCAGCGTGGTTGGCTGGTGGCTGGGGGCAGACAGGGGAGCTATCACCCCCCTCATGTTTGGATTTCATTGGGAGCTGTGGCTCGTCGCGAGCAAGCACGATTGCACCAGATAGGCGCTTGAGGAGCAATTGTCTGCATGAGTCAGTGTTTTTCAGTCAGCTCTCAGACTCTGCCGCGCTCCACTGGTGCTTGCAGGTACAAACACACACACACACACACACACACACATAGAGACCTGCACACATAGGCAACAAACAAACATGAGTATCATACACATCATATGCACAAGTTAATACACACATATAAAAAGATGCTACTCACATCAACACCATCAGTTGAACACAAAAGCTAACTCACAGAGATATGATAAACATATATACACACGCTGTGAATACAAATTAACTCAATCACAGGCTCATATACAGATGAGGCACACACACACACGCACACATGAAAACACACACACTAACAGGGAGGCTACACAGGGCACGTAACTGAAGTGTTCCGTTCGCGCAGCATCTGCTGCGAAAATTAGCTTCCACTATAATCAATGGAACTGGCTACGCCAGACGTGAAAGCGGCATGTACTGTACGTTCTAAAACTATTTTTTACGTTCCGCGAACAGAGCGCTTCAGTTGGTGTGGCCCGGGGGTAACATACGCATATCAACATTTAAGGGTGCACACATTACGTAAAATAATAATAATAAAAATAATAATGAAAAACACAGACATATCAATATGGTTCCAGTCAGTGAGCAGTGATGACATACAAGTACAGCCATTAATTAGCCTATGATGAGGCCAGTAGAGAGTGACCTCAAATGCAGTCCAGTGTACACCATACTGTTTATGAGGGACCCTTTCAAATGCAGTCCAGTGTACACCATACTGTTTATGAGGGACCCTTTCAAATGCAGTCCAGTGTACACCATACTGTTTATGAGGGACCCTTTCAAATGCAGTCCAGTGTACACCATACTGTTTATGAGGGACCCCTTCAGCCATAGAAATGCATTATCCGCCTGTCACTATGCCATTTGAGTCTCTGAGCAAACACATGATCAATCTTGGGTTTTTTTTTCTGTTAATATTTTAGATGTACCCCTCCACACACTCACTCACACATACACACGCACACAAACACACACAAAATACATAAGCATTAAATATACATATGGCACATAACAAAAAACACTATTTCACACTCTCTTTTATGACCAATATAAAAGCTGTCAGAGCGGGCCCTCCCTCAGATCCATTACAGACAGTCTGAGTCATACAAAATACATGCATATTAATAAAATAGAATAGAAAATCCTATTTGACTGGGAGGTGCGGTGTGAGAGGCATAAATTGCTAGCGTGCAGGGAGAGGCCCTGTTAATGAACACTCTGATTAGCATTTGTTAAAACTCAGTGAAGTTCTGAAAATGTGAAAGGTCACCTCACTGCTCCGACATGGAAGGATGGAAACGCTGGGAGATTTTTTATTTTTTTTTGGTAGGGTGTGTGTGTGTGTGTGTGTGTGTGTGAGAGAGAGAGGGGGGGGTTTGGGGGTTGGGTAGTGGGAGGGAATGTCATGATTTGAATTAAGATTGTCAGATTGGCTGTAAGCTCGTATCGGCCGCGCAGGCATCTTGTATGACCTTTTCAGGGAATTGTCATTTTCCGCCCCTGTGATGCCACCAAGGCTCAGCCGCTGAGTGAACGAGGGAGCGCTGAAGAGACCCTTTCACTCCCCCTCTCCCTCCCTCCCTTACTCTATCCCTCCTTTTCTCCCTCCTGTCTCTCTCTCTTTCCCCTCACTCTTTTTCTCTCTGTCCCCCTTTCTACCTCTATCCCTCGCTCTTTCTCTCTCCCTCTCTCTCCTCATTCCTCTCTCTCTCCCTCTCTCTCTCCTGCCGTGTAATTTGTCCTGGGTGTTACTGTTCACACCGTTCTGCTCCCTGCTGTTGCTGTATCTGAGGTCCAGCGGCCTGCGACTGCACAGCAACCAGACACACTCCATGTTCCGCCTCAGAAATGTGTGTGTGTGTGTGTGTGTGTGTGTGTATGTGTGTGTGTGTGTTCGTGGAGGAGCTTTGGCAACAGAACTTCTGTAATTTGTGTTTATTATTGAGGCTATTACAGTTCTCACACCCTCATACCTCTTACACACACACACACACACACACACACACACACACACACACACATACACACACAGAGACACACACACACACATACAGACACACAAACACACAGACACACACACACACACACATACACACACACACACACACACACATACAGACACACACACACACACAGACACACACACAAACAAATACTCAGAAAGCACTAACACACACACACACACACACAAACTTTAACGTTAAGTGATTATGGCTAGAGATAGGAGTCACTCTGAAAGAGAGTGGTCTCCCTGAACACTCCCTCCGAACAGAAAGCAGCTCTCTACAGTTGACCGGGAGGAAAGGCGGAAGCGTACAAGTGTGTGTGTGTGTATGGGAGTGTGTATGCGTGTGTGTGTATGTGAGAGAGTGAGAGTCTGTCAGTGACAATGTGTGAGTGTGTGTGAGAGTGTGTGTGTGGGAGTGAGAGTGTGTGAGTTTGTGTGTGAGTGTGTGAATGTGAGAGTGTCAGTGAAAGTGTGTGAGAGAGTGAGAGTGTGTGAGTATGTGTGTGAGAGTGTGAGTGTGTTTCTCCAGCAGAGCTCTGAGAAGCGGACCACTCTTATGGCACAGCAGGCACTCACATTTGGGTTTGCCGTGCAAATGGATGATGGCATTTGCCAGGGTTCCTTCAGTCGCTGCACTGCACTATGCTGCATTGTTTGTCTCGAGGTAAACACACACACCAAGACGCTGCTTTCAATTATCGTGAAGCACCAGTATGTTCTTCCTTTAATTTGCCCCATTAAAAAACTATTTTGGTAAAACGTTTTGGTAAACTCGATTTGGGTAATTGCTACGGAGAATAACAAAAAAGACTTCCTCTCTCTCTCCCTCTCTTTTTCTTTTTCAGAAGCCTTCCCCTTGTGTCGTTATTTGGCATAGCTCATTCCATACAGTATGGCTGGCTTCATACCTTAATTAATCAAGTTGAATGAACGTTTGTGTGTTTTAGAAAAAAAAAAAGATAATTTTTTTTTTAGCTGCTCGGTGCAATTAAAAACTTTGAGGCCAGGACCTCTCTCTGTCAGGGGGCCTGGCATCTTGACGGGCTCAGGAAGGCTGGCTGGCTGCAGCCACTCTGCTGTCAGATGGCCGTCGGACGCTGTGCGCCGGGCCTGACCTCTGACCCCTCTCCCCATGGCGTTGTGTCATCCTGCCTCCGGTAATGAAATCCCCATCGGCTCTCCGCCTCTCATCTCATCTCCTCCAAACTCTTAATTGTCTGCCGTCTCAAGCTGGGACTAATTAATCTGCCCATGGCCTCTTCCACTCGGCCTGAGGTGGGCATCTGCGGCACGTGGAGGGACGCTGCTGTGACGTTGCTGGAGCGTTGCTGGAGCGTTGTCAGTATGTTGGCGAGGGGATGGCCAAGCATTGAGGGGTTTGCTGGAAGTTCGGGCACACAGAGGGCATATACTCATGTTTCAGGGCCCTGTGAGGACTGGTAATGAACTCATGTAGAGCTGTGTGTGTATATGTGTGTGTGTGTGTGTGTGTGTGTGTGTGCACCTGGCTCCCTCCCTCTGTCTCTCACACACACACAAATACACAAAACTTTTTTTTAACTGTCTCTGTCTTTTATTCCCTTCTCTACACACACACACACACACACGCACAGTCGCACACACACACATACATGTACACTCACACACCCATGTACACTCACACAGACATACACACACACACACACACACACACACACATGTACACTCATACAGACACACACACACACACACACATGTACACTCACACACATACACACATAGTGCTGGTGATGTGTCCTGTCAGCCCTGCCTTGTTTTTATGATTGTTTCTCAGAGGTGCGGTCATGCGTTGTCCTCTCCGCACAGCTTTACCTCTCCTCTCCTGTCCTCTCCTCTCCGCCAGCTGGTTGGCTGCCTGGCGCCGAGGCGAGCTTGACCTGGACATTCCAGTGTTGGTAATTAAAAGCTGTCATCCAGAACCACGGCCATCCTTCCCATTAAACACTCCCATCAGATGGAAGCCCACTGATAAACTGCTTACAGAGGTGTGTGTGTGTGAGGGGGGGTGGAGTGGGCGTGTTTGTGTGTGTGTGTGTGTGTGTGTGTGTGTGTGTGTGTGTGTCTATGTCAGCGTGTGTATGTGTGTGCGAGAGTGTGAATGTGAGTGAGTGAGTGAGTAAGAGAGAGAGAGAGAGAAAGAGCGTGACAAAAGGGAAGAGTGATCCGTTTTTCCTGTTTCTCGTTAGCTCACCTCACCCTCCTCATTGGGTGCAAGCCAACGCTGGATCCGTTAATAAACGGACTGATGACAGGAATTGAAAGGGCTACTGACCCTTTCAAAGACCGGCCTTAATAAAATGAGAGGAAAATCAAATGACAAAGAAAGAACCCATTTGCTTTTGGAGTGAGGGTTGGTGTGGTGTGGTGTGGTGTGGTGTGGTGTGGTGCATTTCAGTTTGGTCTCATTCAGTTTGGTTTAATTCGGTATGGTTTAGTTTGGTCTTGTTAACTTTAGCTCGGTGTGGTATGATTCGGTTTGGTGTGGTGCAGTGCGATACAGTTCGGTGTAGCTTGGTGTGATTCGGTTTGGCATGGTGTGATTCGGTTTGGTGTGGTGCGGTGTGGTGGAGTTGTCTGGAGGGCCCTGGAGAGCACCAGAGAGAGAGATCGGTGATAATGTTTGAGCGCACTCACTGCTGACAGGCTCCAGACGCAGGTAGCATATGTGTGTGTGTGTGTGTGTGTGTGTGTGTGTGTGTGTGTGTGTGTGTGTGTGTGCGTGCAGTGGGAGCTCAGGATGGCACTTGATGTTTTTAATGATGTTGAACACTTGCTCAGGGCCGGCATGACAGGAGAGTGCCTCTCGCTGTGGTTCCCAACAGGAAGGCTCTCTGAAGGGTGTGTGTGTGTGTGGGGGGAGGTATGGGAAAGAGAGAGGACAGGATGAAGTGGTGTGTGAATCTGCGTGTGTGTGCAGGGGGGGGGGGGTTATGACTTGGTTTTTAATGACTTGGTAATTAATTAGAGACAAATCCCTTCATGCTGCTGAAGTGTGGCATTTAAGGCACTGTCCTTGGCACTTGCCTAACACCACCTTTCAGTGGAGGCCTCTTTGCTGTGAGCAGGCTGGATCACACACACTCTAATCCAGACCAGCCACCACATCGTCCTCCTCTCCTCCCTCCTCCCCTCCTTTCCTCTCCCCTCCTCTCTTCTCCTCTCCTCCCCCTTTCACTCTTCTCTTCTCCTCTCCTCTTCCTTTCACTCCTCCCCTCCCTTTTCTCCTCCCACCTCCTCTCCTTTCTCCTCCTCTCCCCTCCCCTTCTCTCCTCTCAACTCCTCTCCCCTCTTCTCCTCTCCTCTCCCCTTTCTCTCCCTCCCCTCCTCTCGTCTTTGCTCCTCGCTCCTCTCCCCTCCCCTCCCCTCCTCTCCTCTCCTCTCCACTCCTCTCCGCTCCTCTCCTCGATCGCC
>NW_027468630.1:17891513-17896513 GCF_046254945.1 Alosa pseudoharengus | reverse complement strand
TTTCATGTAATCACACAGATAGAATCATGCGCCGCGCAGCGACGTTAATCAATACCGCTGGCTGTTAGTGTAGTCAAACATGTATATATATTTCTGTTTGGCATTATCTCTCCGCCTTATCCGACCATCCATTCATTTTCCTGAGTGAGATGGAGACAGCAGTGGCGAAGCCTGGTGCTGATACAAGCATCAGGGTCTGTGTTGTTACCAAGAGCAGACCTCGTTGGAGATCAAAACACAGATAGCAGCAATACCTCCGATTTAAATTCATATCCGGAGTACTTGAGGCAGTGTATCAAAAAGACAAATATCCTTTGTGCCACATTTCCCTCTCTGAACCAGAAATAAAAGGGAAATTAATTGAGCCACAGCTCTGTGCTTTTCTTTGGGGGAATCAAATAATGTTTTATACGTCCTCAATTATCGTGAACCTCACCCATAAAGGCGGCCCACATAGCCTGCGCCCCAGCAGGATTTAAAGAGGGGCGAAAGATCACGAAAAGCACACACACGCACACACGCACACACACACACACACACACACACACACACACACACACACACACACACACACACACACACACACACACACACACACACAGACACACACACACTCATGGCCCCCACATGCGTTAGCTCTTTATCCAAGCTCTGGCAGGGAGACGCGGGGCAGGAAACATGCAAAAGCTCTTTGCCTTGAAATGGGCTGCTGGGGTGGGGGATTGGAAGGTGAACACACTCCAGCAGAAATGTCTCTAAAAACATAAATGAATAAATAAATAAAACGTAGCGAGCGGGTCCTCTTCCCGTCGTTCCGTGGCTTGGAACGCCGGCGCGTGGTGCGCAGTGGTGTGGTGCTGCTCAGAGCGGCACAGCGCAACACGGCTCGCCGTGCCTCTTAAACACGAGGCCAGGGAGGGGAGGTGAACGTGGACGTGGGGTTTGGTACTGCCCAGCGCAGCGTGGCTCGGCGCAGCTCTTAAACATGAGGCCCAGGTGGGGAGGTGGAGGTGGAGGTGGGGGTTTGTGAAATGTTTACTGTAATGGGGGCCAGAATGGCAGCATCCAGCGGTCGGGCTCGCGCTGGTCGCGCTGGTCGGGCTGGTCAGGCTGGTCGGGCTGGTCGCGCTGGTCGGGCTGGTCAGGCTCGCGCTCCGACAGGGGTCTCTGTGCCAGCGTGCGTGCGTGGCTTTAAAGGAGAGAGCCGGGCAGCAGCCTTGGGCGCCGGGCATGCTGGCTTCTCCACAATCTCCCTGTATGTGCACACACACACACACACACACACACACATACACACAAACACAGACACACACGCAAAACACTCACAGAGAGGCACTGGTAGGGACCTGCAGATAACCAGCCATGAAATGTGCCATTGCATGCCTCTGATTACACGTCCACAATTTACTGTTTTTTCCTTTTCCCTCTAAAATCCTCAGACCCAGTAAATAAAACATGATTCCCATGGTTCGGTGATACCCCCCTCCATCCCACCCACACACACTCCTTTTTACTCTCGGCCCCCTCCAGCACCCCCCCCCCCCTTCTGTGGGTTTATTGAGGATGCATGTCAAAGACAAAGTTCCTGTCAGTTCTCTTCTCTTTCCCCCTGAGCAAACCCTCGCTTATGCCTTTGTGAGCGAAATGAAAATCGGATGCTGGATCGCCATCAAGTACCTAATTGTTTGGCCGTCTCCTGGAATGATTTAGAAGGCCTCACTCCTGTCTTCTAAACCAGTGTGAAATGCGTGTGTGTGTGTGTGTGTGTGTGTGTGTGTGTGTGTGTGTGTGTGTGTGTGTGTGTGTGCCTGAGTGGGAGGGAGTAAAGGGGCGCAGGGCTTTATTAAAATGAGGGGAGCGAGTTCTATTTGAATCCTGCCGAGTCTGACAGTGGCTTCTCGAATTGTGTGGCTGATGAAATTGCTCTCTGAGTTATTTAAAAGCAGTTGTAATCCATCTGAAAAGGCAGCGATATAATCCATTTAATTTCGCCTTCCTCACAGCAATAACAGAGAGCAACAAAAATATCTATCAAAGCAGTGTAGCCTGGTGCTTTAGTAATTATCTTTATTTAACATTACTGCAATTCAGCGCAGATTAATTGGACTCTTATCTGTGTGTGTCAGCAGGTCACTTTCTTCGACACGCCGCGGTGCGGGATTATCGGCACCATCGGCTGGCACCACCTGCACTGTGACCCACCGCTCGCCCAAGATTACCTTCAGATGCATGAAATCCGCACGGCCAACCGCAAGGAGCCCCGGCATCTCCAATTATAACATTTGATTTCGTAGGTTCGCCCAGATAAAGCACAGCACTGAAGAGGACCCATGGAACAAGCAGCCTGCCACTCTCTACTGGGAGAGACAGGGGTCCACCACACCTAACCTCAGCGTTATCTCTCCCCTCATATTTCTCTCTCTGTCTCTTTCTCTCCCTCTCTCTCTGTCCACCAAACATTCCTTTAGCTCTGTCCTCCCTCATCTCCCTCTCTCTCTCTCTCTCTCTCTCTTTCTCTCTCTCTCTCCTTCTGGTTCTTTGTGTTTCTCTCTCTCAGACATAAGATGTGAGAAAGTCATCTGAAAGGTGGGGGTCAGCTCGGAGGAGGAAGTGGGCCACATTCTGAGAGATGCCATATTTGCTCCCTAATGGGTAAGCAGGCACTAAGCTGAGCGCTGAGAGTGCTTCCCTTCCCCCGCGCCCACCCATAAGTCACAATCCACGCGCCTGACGGGGCCTCTGCATCTCCGTCAAGCTGCCCAATCTGACATCTGACACCAGATAAATCACTCACCTCCCTCACAACAACAGAGAGAGAGAGAAAGAGCAAGAGAGAGAAAGAGAGAGAGAGGGAGAAAGATGAGGGAGAGAGAGAGAGAGAGAGAGAGAGAGAGAGAGAGAGAGAGAGAGAGAGAGAGAAGGAAAGAGGGAGCGAGATAGTGGAGGAGTCATTTTCTCTCTGACAAAATTCACAGATGCACATGTCACTTATCTTTGTCTTGTTTTACAACACACGCTGCTGTCATACGAGGCCCACTCTGTGCTGAATTATGAACTCATGTTCAGGTCTGTGACTCTCTGCTCTGAGCTCACTAAAACAGACAGCTGGATGCGCCTTCAGGCTTAAGGAAGCTGAAGTGGAAAGTGAAAAGGTCATGACCCCCTTTGCAGAGGTCAAAAGGTCAGAAAGGCTTTTGCTAACAGGTAGCTCTTGCCCACACACACACACACACACACACACACACACACACACACACACACACACACACACACAGTCATACACCATCTCACTCACTCTCAGATAGTCGGAGAAAATTTGACTGCTCTCTGCCATAGGTTTAGTTGGGTAGGAGAGCCCCCCTCTCCCCCTTCATCTAATTTGCGGGTATCTGCATGAGTCTGGGAGGCCCGAGGCAGAGGTGTGTGTGCATGTGTGTGTGTGTGTGTGTGTGCTTGAGGGAGCGGGCTGTAACTGGACAGCGCGGTCAGAGAGAGCAGTCCTGATAAGATCATTGACGTGGCGGCGGTCACGTCGGCCTCGGTGGTGGGGGTAGCGAGCGAGTGAGCGGCTCGGCCCGTTTGTTCTCCCGTGTAGCGCCTCTGATTGGGAGGAAAGCTGAAATTGCTTTCACTGGGGGCTGGGGCCTCAGCGCCGCACAGCAGCCAGCAATGATAACTAACAATGCCCCTAGGAGCTAGTTAAGGAAGCCTCACACGCACTGGAAAAGCACTTTAATGTGGCTGCATTAGAGAGCTGTCAGCTGCTTTGTGTGTGTGTGTGTGTGTGTGTGTGTGTGTGTGTGTGTGTGTGTGTGTGTGTGTGTGTGTGTGTGTGTGTGTGTGTGTTTGGAGGAGAGAGAAACAGACTCGCTGCCGGATTACGAAAACATTTGTTACACTCGCTTAGGAAAGAAACGTCAAATGTATGTATGTAATCAAGAGAGAATTTTTAATTTCCATTTCCACGCTGAAAACCAGAACTACCTTTGAAAGATTATCAAAGTGAAAAAAAGAAATGTATGTTGGGTATATGCCTTCCACCTCTCGATTTTCTCCTCTCTTCCTCACAGTCGCTCTCTCCCCCTCTCCATTCTCTCCTCTCTCCCTCACAGTCGCTCTCTCCCCCTCTCCATTCTCTCCTCCTCTCTCCCTCAGTCACTCTCTCCCCCTCTCCATTCTCTCCTCCTCTCTCCCTCACAGTCACTCTCCCCCTCTCCATTCTCTCCTCTCTTCCTCACAGTCGCTCTCTCTCCCTCTCCATTCTCTCCTCCTCTCTTCCTCACAGTCACTCTCTCCCCCTCTCTCAGCCTCGTTCTGGCTCTCCCTCTTGCTCTTGCTTGTTAATGGCTGACCCACATCACACAGCAGGCGAGCGCCACAGTGAGAGTGCTTCAGGAACATTAACACTCTGACACATTATCTGTTCAAAAACACTTTAAAAAAAAAAAAAAATAGATTTACCGTTTCAATTTCAGCAGCCATGTGTGAAATCCAACCAGGTGATCTGACAAGGTGTGCATTCCTTCTGTATTTTGATTCTCAGAAAGAACATTACTACACAGGTGAGATGCACAAGCTGCATAGCCAGCATACATAGTTGATAATATAAAGGGCCTGCTTGGTCCCTATCTGAGAGGCATGTGTGTGTGTGGAGACCCGGGGAGGGTTTCCTGGTGTGTCTCCCCCAGTGGCATTGATACTGCCGTGAGTCAGTCTCCAGAAGACTGAAGGAAATGAGTCTCAGTAAGGCGGCTCTTTGGAGCCGTATCATGACGCACGACGGCATGGCCCCAAAGCAAAGCCTTTAATTAGCAATGAGGAACGGAGTTTCCAACCGCTCCTGAGAGTGCTTGGTCTTATTTAGAGAGGCCCTGAATTGAGAATGGTCAGCGAGCGCACCTGAGAGGGTACCTGAGGGTCCACCTGATAGGTTCCGTGGTGCTCTTGGGTTACTGGCCCGGTGTCATCTGAGGTCCCGATCGCTATCAGTAAAAAGGTTT
>NW_027468630.1:17836513-17881513 GCF_046254945.1 Alosa pseudoharengus | reverse complement strand
TAAGATGTCAGCTCCTCATTCACACAAAGCTAATACCAAGAGTCAGGCATGTGTGGATGAGAGTGTGTGTGTGTATGTGTGAATGTGTGCGCATTTTTGTGTGTGCGTGCGCGCGCCTCATCGTCGTTCACACACCCACTGGCTGGCACGGAGAGTAACGGGTTACCACCGCCTGCTCAAATGCTGCCGTTTGCAATCACTAAGCAGCTTTAGTGTCTCCGACCACAGTCCTGATTTAAAATTCATAAATGCTAATCCTTCATAATTTACAGTTTAAAAAGCAGCCCTGCTCGCAGGCCCTGTGGCCACAGGCTCAGCCAGAGTAATTACGGTACGCCGAGGAGCTGGGAATGGACTGCTAGCAGAGACTTTCAACATTCAAGGAAATCCCCCTTCCTGGCACCCCACCCAATTACTCCCAAACAACTAAACAGATTAGCAAGTCATTTCCCAGATAAATCTGGACATAGGTGCCAAAACCACCACGTTACGTCGTCAGGTGGGTAAACAGCTTTAAAGTTCGACAGGCCTGCTTCTTATTTAGCTGTCGAATCTGCCAAGTAATTTTATTAAGGCGTTTCATTTCATTTGAGGTGGGGAGGGTGGTATGGGCAATTGTCTTTTACAAGGTTAACAGCCTCTCCTGATGGCGTCAGCGGCTGATTGGCTGTGGATCTCGGTAGACTGACATCACTGGGCTTTGTGTGTGGTAAAAAAGCATGGCGGCCACCTCGCTCGGAGGAGGACTAGGAGGAGGAGGTGGCGAGTCTGTGTTTGCGGTCGGCGGGAAACTAACGCAGGCCGGTGGAGCGCCAGGGAGTCTGCCAGGGGATCAGCCGAGAACAGTATGTCACCGCGGCCTGCCAACAGAGCTCACTCAGATGAAGGCTGATTTCTTCAAACGACCTGTAATTGGTCAGCTTAGACAAAGGGAACATTATTTTTCAGTGCCCCCCCCCACCCCCCCACACACACACACTTCCACCCCCTCCCTTTCCTTGGAGTGACTCAAGAAAATCCCATTTATTTAGAAATACATAATTTAGTGTTTCATTCCATGTATTGATTTATCTGCTGCTCTCTTCCCATATAGCAGGATTTGGGGTTCACGCAAGCTGAGAACCTGCGCTTTCCACAGGCAGTCATTTGTGGATGTAATTTAAATCATAAAGAACCCGGTAGCTCCATTTGTTCAGTTTTTTTTGGACAGAATGCCACGTTTTTTGGATCTTAAAACATTAAACATCAAAGATCAAAGGCGGCCTCTCTCCAGTTCTGCTAAACTTGCCAAAGGATACGCGTTGAATATGCAAAACATTAAATATTAAATCATAACATTTTAGCATGCATACTTGACAAAAACCCATTAGAAATGATGTCAGACTGGAATTGATTGTGGGTCAACAGCTCATTGGGGAATGTGTCATGAAGGAATATGTGGTATTTGGACGTGATTGCAGAAATGAAAAACATAGCTGGGGGGCTCAAAGCCTTGTCATTAAACTGATTCACAGGCTGCCTTGCCGTTCTCTGCCATTTCTAAATACACTCCTGTAACAAACCCATGACTGAGGAGAGGGAAAAAAACACTGTTCTACAAGACTGGACCTGTCATCATAAATCACACCCTGACATGGCATGCTCTGACAGGTTATAACAACAAATAGGACACTTCAGACGTGACCTAACAGTCCTGCCTGCAACCGGGAGGTGAAACCACCTGAGCTAAGGAAGTGATGGGGGAGAACTCAATCCACCGCGAGGCCTCTTATTATCAGCAGATATCACATGGAACTGCATGACTCTACAACGGCCAATTTTATTCCCTAGCAAGAAAAAGAGCTGATTAGTGTAATCTCAGTAACTTGTGGGGGGGGGGGGGGGTATGGCATGCAATGGGAACATGGCTATACACCTACCACTACCATGCTGCTGGTCTTATGGAGGGGACTAAGTGAAGGGAAGGCATCCACTGGTCCTCTGTGGTTCATCCATCTAAAGACCCCCTAAGACCTCCTCAAATGAGACATTCTGCTCCAGTCCCAGTCCCAGTCCCTCTTGACTGCCACCTAACACATGTCTGGAAACTTTTAAATCTGGTGTCTTAGTTGCCATCGTGGCACGCTCTATCAGAAGGAACCCAGAAATAGCCCATGTGCCAGCGGACGTGAGTCTGGGCGTCTCGCAGCCTCCGCTCCAGCTCCTGACCAAGCAATCAGGATTCTATTAGAAGGGATTAGGAGAGTGGGGCCAGATTCCTGTCACAAATATGTCCATCTCTGTCCCACTCGCACTATCTCTCCATTTCCCTTACTCTCTCTGTCTTCTTCTTCTTCGTCTTCTTCTCTCTATCTTCCTCTCTTCACTCCACACACTATGCACACTATATTTCCCCTTTTTCTTGCTTCCCCTTTTTTTTTTCTTCTTCCTCTTCTCTCTTTCTCTCCCTCTCTTTTTTCTTTCGTCTCCCTATCTCTACCACTTTCTCTCCTTGTTGTTCCAATGTCCATATCTCTCTGAACGGTTGTCCTCTCTCTTCCTATGTTGCAGTAGGCCACCACTTGTCCTTGCACACTCTCCTGTCATAGATTTTCCTAACATTACAGGCCAAAAGCATTTCGTATCGGCTCATAATATTGAGAGGGAGACACTACAAAAGGAATCAAATATAGTTTACAGAGGTGGTGGCGTGATGGTGAGCTGTGCCGTGTGGATGTGGCATGGCCCTCGTGATCTCCATACTCCAGACGGAGCACACACCCCCTGTTCTACGGCAGCCAAGTGGGGACTCGGATTTCAATCACTGTCACCCCACACCAGATAACACATCTCCACCCACTCCACCAAAATCACACACCGATAGATGAGACACATGGGGAGTGCCTTAACCTGCTCAGAGGAATCTCAAGGAGCGCTTCATCAGACTGATTCCCCCATCCGTCTCTCTCTCTCTCTCTCTCTTTCCCTCTCTCTGTCTCCCTCTCCTCCACCCCCCCCCCCCCCTCCTCTCCTGTCTCTGGCCTGCCGTCATCAGAGATCACAGTAATGGATTCAAGCAGATACAATCTCCCAAATCAACTCAGTCCTTGCAGATATATCCATCAATTACACATTCTAAACACAATCTTTTGTTTCCCCTCTGCTCAATGAGAGGGATGACAGCGGCGGTACGCAGACAGTCAGGCCGTATAAGATGTCTGCTGATGAGATGGCATTATGACGAGAGCGGGTTGGGGTGGGGGGTGGAGGGTGCTGGTGGAAGCTGGCCCTGGTCTACACCATGTTGTTTTAACTCTAACGGCACCATGAGGTCTACCCTGGGCAGTCATGTCAATGAAAACATCTCTGGGACACGTACAGCACATTAAAGAGCAGTCATGATATCCTCCCAGGGCACGCTGAAATCAGATTTAGCACAACCTCATGAAGCAGATTTTCTATTCTGAGCTTCAAGTTCAAATTCAAAACGTTCCCATGCTGGCCTGCCATTCATTGGACCAGTGTGAGGCCCGTTTTATGAGCTAAGAGTCCGTCTATTTGCATTCCAACATGCAATCTCCGGCTAGACAATGCATACACGCACGGTATATCACCCCCTAAAAAACACATTATGGGACCCTGATGTGGCAGGTTTGCAGAGCAGCAATTTCCCAAGCAAATAGCTTAGTGAGTGATAGCGGTTTCATTATTACACAAACAAATCAAACGCAACAAGCCACTCTGCACTTTACGGCTGTGTTCATAAAGGAAATATTTCACCCTTTTTAATTTAGGCGCTCAGCAAAGAGAGACAGTGTGGAGCTGGGGAGCTGGCAATGTGAGAAATGCTGAAAAATGAGGGAAGGAGGGAGGGAGAGAGAGAGAGATTTTAAAAACTCCTCAAAGAATGTCTGTATTTTGTTTGGGTGCTGGCTAGAGTTCTGGCTATTCAGATTACGAGAGGCACTGTAATTATGAAAAATAAAAACTAATTAAAACAACAACAAAGACATTAAAACATCATCACCCTGTGGGCTGACTCGCATTTGAACTAGCAGCAAAACAGTTCATAGCTAAAAAATAGTACTCGCTTTGTGTTAGGGAAAAAACACACAGGAACACAAAGGCCCAGGCCAAATTCTTGTCTAATCCTCACACTCGGCACTGTTTAAAGAACCTGAGAAGTTAAGTGAGATTTATGAGGGAGATGTGGGTATTATATTGTCTGTGGGCAGCCAGAGAAAATACTTGAGTGGTGTTGGTGTTTGGAAAGTCACCAGTGGGTATCGAGTTACTGCCAGTTCATTTAGCCAGTCTCCCGAGCCAGTGTGTGCGACTGCATTTATTACCTCCAAACATCCTCATGACTAGCGAGCTGTGGTTACACTTTTGTCCACACGCGCAGTGAAAGATGTTAGCATGGTGTTAACATCTGTAATCCCTCCAAAACGTGACATGGAGCAGCAACATGAACGTGCTCGTAAAACTCTCAAGCCCTCAAGCATAATAAAACACGTTCGAGATATGCCACTTCCAACTAGCACAAAGACGTTCCAAGCACAGGGACGCAGACCTCACGAGCAGCTGCTGTTCTTGTTACGCTAAACTCAACAACATATCCTGGGTAAAAATTGTGTAATCATTAGCATCATAAATGACACAAATCCTGACAGGTGTGGGGAGCATTCATCATCTTTATCTCTTTTTTTGTTTTGTTTTGTCCACCTCAGGTTTAGACATTAAGGTGCGAGCAACCAATACAGTCATGTGGCCAATACAGTTTATTTCCTCAAGGCATTCCACGAGAATTATTATTTTCACTTTCTGCCCTTAAGTTTAGATTGTATTTACAATTTCCTGTGCCCCTCCTTTGGAAAGAAACGTGGTGGTGTCATCTGCACAACACACTCCCTTATGTCATCTGATTGCATTGTCGTAGACCATCTTATGGAAGTCTTGTCACATAGTAGCCATGCTGGCACTCTAAACCTGCTTCTCATTGTGCCTATTTTGTTCTTTAGAGAAGCTGCTGGTGTGTGCCTGGGCAGGATAAGGTGGTATGTGAAATATAGGTGTCACAAACACCATTGTGACTTCCATCCTAACAGAGACGTCAGTAGGAGGGGTAGGTGTCTGCACGGACACTTGGAGGGAAAGAGAGAGAGAGAGAGAGAGAGAGAGAGAGAGGGAGAGAACAGCACACTGTGGTGAGCTGAGCTGTGTTGTGGTGCATGTGTATGTGTGTGTTTGCATCTGTGTGTGTGTGTGTGTGTGTGTGTGTGTGTGTGTGTGTCCGCTGTGTAATGAAGACAGAACTCAGACAGCTGAAACCTGTCCCCTCCTCTCCTTCTCTGATTTATTGTGTCTCCCGTGAATTCATAATGGAGCCCTCAGTATTAAAAAAGGGGAAATTGAGATGTATTTCAATAAAAGTGATTGGTTCTTGTTGTATAGACAATGTGGGCATGCACGTGTGCACTCCCACACACAGAAACACACACACACACACACACACTCACACACACACACACACTTACTCTCTCTCTCACACACACACTCTCACACCCAGACACACACTTGGCCCCTCAGATGAATGTGTTGTAATTACTGTGGCTGCCTGTGAGGGCCCCTTCTATTTATCCCCCTCTGTTATGATTATTCTTTTCTGTCGGCGTTATCTGTGAGGGATGAGTGCTGCAGTGGCGGCTCGGCCTGACAATTGAAGCGCTGATGAGCGAGACAGCGGCCTGTGGCTCAATGCGGGGGTGAGCGCTGGAACCGGCCACCATTTGGGTGGAGCTGTATTTGTGTACGCACACACACGCGTGTGTGTGTTTGTGTCTTCGTGGAGTGTGTCTGTGTGTATGTTTTTGTGAGTGTCTGCGTCTTTGTGTGTATCTATCTATTTGTGTGTGTATGTGTGTGTCCGTGTTTGTGTTTGTGTGTATCTATGTGTGCTTGAGTGTGTATCAGTGTGTGCATCCTTGTGGCTGCATGTACACTCCTGAGGAACTCTGGGTAATGTAGTCCATCAGCAGAGTCAGAGTCTTGGCGTGTGTGATTGGTAGCAGCCTATACCACTGTGAGCGTGGTGTGTACATTATAATATTTTGATGGCTCTGCGTAGGTGGCTTTATGGCTATCTATACCTCCCGCCTGGCGTGGAGAGCAGCGGCTTTGATCGGCAGAGAGGGATAAACACTGTGATAAGAGCAAGTGGACGCCCGCGAGGGGCCTGTGTACATTAGCCAGCGGAGCTTTAATTGGATGGTGGAACCCTGTTGAATCAGGGCGTCCTTCTCTCGCCACTCAAAGACATTATGAAAAACTCCTGCCATGCCTCCAATTGATTCAATTAATTTATTTTTGCCCATCCCCGGCTCCCCGGCTCCACCTGACAGAAATACGGCTGCGCTGACCAATAAAGGGGCCGACAGCTTTAGCACCATGTGTCAGTCGCTCACAGGTTTCAGCCCTCTGAGGTAATGGCAGGGATGAAGTTCTGGCACCCTGCTGGCGGGACCCCTGCTCTAGCCAGAGTCAAAAAGGCAGCCAGATATCAGAGTGGCTCAGTGGCAGCTCTGGCCGATATTTGGGGGGGGGGGGGGTGGGGGGGGCTGGGTGGGTTGTATTAGGGCCTGACAAGGAGTCAAGTCAGTCAAGCCTCGCCCACACTTTAGAGGCAAGGGAGTTTGTAAGTGTGTGTGTGTGTGTGTGTGTGTGAGAGAGAGAGAGAGGTGTGTGTGTGTGTGTGTGAGAGAGAAAGAGAGAGAGAGAGAAAGAGAGGTGTGTGTGGGGGGGGGGTGTGGGGTATGGTGGCGAGTGAGAGGAGAAGGAGGGAAAAGGAGAGAGATTGAATAATGTGTCAGGCGCTCCAAATGAATTAAAGTGCAGCGGCGGGCTGTGGAAATGCCTCTTTGTGTGGGGCCCCAATCATTTGGAAACATGGGGGAGGCGGAGGGAGGGGGGCACTGAGAGAGCCGAGTGTGTGTGTGTGTGGGGGGGGGGGGGGGCAGGGGAGTGTGTGTGTGTGTGGTGTGTGTGTGGTGGTAAGCTTTCATTCCTGTAACTAATCATTTGTGGTTTCCCAATGCAGCCCTGGCAGCCAGTGCCAACGGCGGAGCCTAATAAACTAGGAAGCACTGTAGATTTATTAATGATTAATTAAGCAGAGTCCCACGGGAGCCACAGCAGCTATAAGCAAAAATATTAATTAGTTGAGACAAGACTTAAACTAACAGGAAAACACTCCGCCTGATGCTGGAGAGTTGAGGGGGAAGGGGGGGGGAGGGGGGTCTGTGACTCCAGGATGTCACAGTAACGCAATGAGCAACTGTATCAGGGCGCTGTGATGTCAGCACCATTTCCAAGAGCCTCAAATCCTCCTCTGGAAGGAGTTGTTAAGAGGTGGTGTGAGGATGGAGGAGTGCTCAAGGTGGAGGGTGGAGGAGTAATGGGGGGGGTAGTGGTAGAGACTTTCTAATGAGACACAGCACTCAAAGAATCTCCCATAGAAATGTATGGGGTTAGATTGTAGCGCAAACATCGCAATCGTCTACACATATTCCACCTCTTCCGCCGCCAAAAGTTGACATGTGAATACATCGTGCCAATCATATGGTATGTTGTGAATACATCGTGCCAATCATATGGTATGTTGTGAATACATCGTGCCAATCATATGGTATGTTGTGAATACATCGTGCCAATCATGTGTTGTGATCTTGCAGCTGGAGCGAGGTTGGTGTCGTGAAGCCTTACGCAGGTGAAGTTCTGCCCGAAATAAATGCCTGATAAGTGCCCAAAATGTGTTTAGTAGTGTAGGTAGTGTGTGCATGTGTGTGTGTGTATGTGTGGGGGGGGGGGGGGGGGTGAGTAGTTGTGGAAGGGAGGTGAGGAATAGTGCAAATTATGCAACATTTACCTCACATAACCACCACAACATAATCCTCAACACAGAGAAGACAGACAGAAACACACGGAGGTGGTGTGAAGGTGGAGGAGTGGTCAAGGTGGGGGGTGAGGTGAGGAGAAGTGGTAGGTAGTGGGAGGGGGGAGTAGTGTTGGAGGGGAGGTGAGGAATGGTGGGGTTGAGGAGTAGGGATGGTGGGGAGTCAGGTGAGGAGTAGTGGTGGAATGTTATGAGTAGTGGTGGAGGGTGAGGAGTAGTGGTGGTGGAGGGTGAGGAGTAGTGGTGGAGGATGAGGAGTAGTGGTGGAGGGTTATGAGTAGTAGTGGAGGGTGAGGAGTAGTGGTGGTGGAGGGTGAGGAGTAGTGGTGGAGGGTGAAGAGTAGTGGTGGTGGAGGGTGAGGAGTAGTGGTGGAGGGTGAAGAGTAGTGGTGGTGGAGGGTGAGGAGTAGTGGTGGAGGGTGAAGAGTAGTGGTGGTGGAGGGTGAGGAGTAGTGGTGGAGGGTGAAGAGTAGTGGTGGTGGAGGGTGAGGAGTAGTGGTGGAGGGTGAAGAGTAGTGGTGGTGGAGGGTGAGGAGTAGTGGTGGAGGGTGAGGAGTAGTGGTGGTGGAGGGTGAGGAGTAGTGGTGGAGGGTGAAGAGTAGTGGTGGAGGGTGAGGAGTAGTGGTGGAGGGTGAAGAGTGGTGGTGGAGGGTTATGAGTAGTGGTGGTGGAGGGTTATGAGTAGTAGTGGAGGGTGAGGAGTAGTGGTGGTGGAGGGTAAGGAGTAGTGGTGGTGGAGGGTGATGAGTAGTGGTGGAGGGTGAGGAGTAGTGGTGGTGGAGGGTAAGGAGTAGTGGTGGTGGAGGGTGATGAGTAGTGGTGGAGGGTGAGGAGTAGTGGTGGTGGAGGGTGAGGAGTAGTGGTGGAGGGTTATGAGTAGTGGTGGTGGAGAGTGAGGAGTAGTGGTGGTGGTGGGTGAGGAGTAGTGGTGGTGGAGGGAGGGTTATGAGTGGTGTAGGGGTGGGGGGTGGAGGAGTAATGAGGGGGTTAGGAGTAATGAGGGGGTTAGGAGTAGTGGTGTGTGTGTGTGTGGGGGGGGGGGGGGTACTGGGGGGAGGATTAATGGTGGGGGGGGGGTAGTGTGTGTGTGTGTGTTTGTGTGTGTGTGTGTGTGTGTGTGTGTGTGTGTGTATGTGCAGGGAGGGGTTTGAGTAGTAGGAGGAGTAGTGGTAGTGCAGTGGTAGTGGTAGAGTCTCTGGGGGAGTTTGTCTGAATTTTGCGGTCGCTCCTGGGACTATGTGCTTTTAACACACCGTCCGAGACAGGAGTAGAGCTTTTCAGAGTGAGACGGGGGAGTCTCTAAGCTGTTCTCCTCCTGCTGCTCTTTTCTCCTGAATGTCAAGAAGCGGTTCTGCAAGCCCTCCCAGATTAAGACGCGCATGTGCACAGCCTCCTCCTAATGACCAGAACAAGACAATTACCGGACCGCGCTGGATAATGGCACTTTAGTCCGACTCCCTCTCTCTCGCCAGCACTCTCCCCATCTCCCCTGTCCCTGCGCGGAGGCAGGGAATCTTCATCGAACCATGAGCTCCTTCCATTAAAGAGCAGAGCACACTCCGTGGCATTAGCACCTCCATCCCACTGTAGTCTGCCTTGGAGGGTCGGCCTAATGAAAGCACATACTTCAAGTGGCACGGTGGCGAATGTCAAACAAAAACGGCAGCGCCCGGATTATCCGGCGAAATGTTAAATAAGGACTCGAATGTTGGGCCGATCCTTATCTGCGGGCAGGCCGACAGTACATATCTACAGCACCCGCGAGCAGGATCGACCCCCTCACCGATACAGATATGCTATTAGGAGGGAGAATTGGTGCTGCTGTCAAATCAGACTTTGCCTCCGAGCAGACATGCCGACTGCAGAGCCAGCTTATTACCACTGGCCCCTTCACTCTGTTGGTGCTGCCGCCTTCTGAGGCTGGGCTTCAGTGGCGGCACGACGGAGCACGCTCAGTGTGATGGGCATCGTCCGGGCTTTGATAGAGATGCCAGACATGTCTAAGCAGTCTTCAGTGGTACATCTGGGGCTGTGGGGAGCAGACAGCAGCTTTTGACTGACTGAGTAACCATCAGATCAGCTCGTTTTCAGGCCCATGGAGCAGACTACCTCGGACAGAGAATTCCCTCTCATTTGAAGCTACACGTGACGTTATTCCGAATCCCAAAGCTTCGTCAGGCTTGGTCCTCTCCTGGCGCTCTTGACAAATCAGTGGCTAACCTCAACTTGTTTCCACAGATACATCTGAGAGGCTTAAACTAATGAACAAATCATCGACAAGGAATGAGTCGGAGTTACAATATGATGGACGCAGTATAAAATTAACAAGGAAAAACAACGTCATAAAAATGGCTTCCCACCCTCAAAAACTGGGCAGCAGACATGAAACCCAATTATAGAAAAATATGAATCCGCAAAAGGTCACGCATCCCTTCCTGTCGAGCTGTGCTGCGGATGAGGCCCAGCCAGCTCTTTAGGAGCGTATTAGCAGCCATGCCAACTCAAATGTTATTGCAGAGAGTGAAACACTAAATCAGGCTTGTGGACCGATGGAAATCAGGTCATCAAGTGACCAAGAGTCGAACAATCAACCTACTTCATGGCATAAGGTGAGTCCAGCCAAACTCTCGGCCACCAGTTAGGGTGGGGGTGGGGTCAGTCCCAACATTAAATGGGGTTAAGTGTGACGCCAGGGTAGTCCACTTAGGGAGAACAAGTTCCAAAGCCAAGAAAAGTCTCCTGCTGTCAATCTTCCTCCCGGTTTCTTTGTAAGGTGACCAGGTCAAAGAGTGCTGCCCTGGCCTTCCCCTCATGCATTTTCACTAACGATTGATTAACGACGATAAATGAATCATAACCGCCCGCACAGCAGATGAAACGAGCGGAGGGGGTGGAAGAAAAATCAGGGGGTCTGGCCGACAGAGGCTTCCAGGAAGGCAGCTGGAGACGCTTATAAGCCTCTGCCTAATTGACTCACTGGAGGGCCAGACGTCGCTGTGGCGACGAGGTGTTTCAGAAGTCAATGTTCTCAGTAACCAGCGAGCGGCGAGGAGGAATATATGTTTTTAGATATCGAAAAAATAAATATTTCATTTAACTGTCAGGGCTAGGGCTGAGTGCCAGGCTGGGCCTCCTTTCATGTCGTGGCAGTTTAGAAGCGGCCTGTCGAGGCACTGAAGGTTGCAGGCTGGCAGTTGCCGCTTGCTGGGTTGCTAAGCTGAAAGGACCCTCTCCTTATCGCCATCACACCCTCCCCAACACATACACACACACACACACACACACACACACTTACACACACACACACTTTTCTAAACAAAGAGCTAGGCTGTGCTCTTTTTCATCAACGCCACCAAAGAGCATGCCCGGCAGGATCAGGACATGCCTGACAATAATTAGCGCTGTGAGCTTGAGTTGTGACAGGCGGCAGCAGCAGCAGCAGCAGCTGGGCAGTGCGGACCGGTCCTGCCCGCTTACAGGCTCCATCTCAGACTGATGTGAGTACATCACAGGACTGCTGTACCCGCTCACTCACACATACACTGCACACCACTGACAGCCAGCACTTCACGCTCCCAAGGCCAACACGCAGCACGGTGTTTGTGTGTGTGTGTGTGTGTGTGTGTGTGTGTGTGTGTGTGTGTGTGTGTGTGTGTGTGTGTGTGTGTGTGTGTGTGTGTGTGTGCGTGTGTTGAGTAAGAATTTTGAAGCAATCGCTTTCTTCCTAAAATCTAAGTTTGTCTGTTAAGTCAAACTAGGCAAGTCTTTGAAAGAGAGACCCTCTTGATGTGAGGCTCGCCTCAAGAGCTCTCAAGTAAACATACGCCTGTTGACACTTTATTTACTGTAAAACTTTTGTAAGCTTCCAGAGTAAAAAAGAACATGGCCTTCTTTTTCAATATTTTGATCAGTAAGAAAAGAGAAAGTATGACTCATCCAACAAGTGTCTCTGAAATTAAACAGAGGGCCACGGCATGTACAAACATAATTCCATTAATCCTTTACAACAGTGACACACACTTGGGTTCCCATGGGTTTTATAACAAAGGAACGTCTGGGCAGGAACAATGGAAATGGATGAGATTCAGGCGCCCATGTTCTAATTACCTGTGTACATTTTTACAACAAGTGGAGGAACGAGGACGACTCAACATGAACAAAGAACAGCCGAGATCTCATCTCTTCTAATCTCCCAGGCAGGGGCCTTACCACCCTACAGACAAGAAGAATGGCAATAATACGTGTGTGTGTGTGTGTGTGTGTGTGTGTGTGTGTGTGTGTGTGTGTGTGTGTGTGTGTGTGTGTGTGTGTGTGCCGTGCGTGTCTGTCTGTCTGTGTGCGTGTCTGTGTGTGTATCTGACAGTGGGGGGTGTCCTCTGCTGCATTGACACCCAGGGATTATAGTATCAATATTTGTTTTAGCTATTTGGCTGCCTGGTGGACTGTTGTGTGTGTGTTATTAGTCGCCAGTATATTATTTTGCACGCCTGCAAGCGCTCAGATGGGTAAATATGTTCCTCAAACAGATTTATATCTCACATTGATGACACTAAAAATAAGTTCAAGGCTTCCATTTCAAAGCCACAAGTAATTAGATGGCACAATCTCCAAAACATATCGAACGGAGCTGAGCTGAGCTGAGCCTGGCTATTTTAGCGGCCAAGTAGCTAGCGCTAGTTTGGTAGGGCTACATGTGTATGGGGCTATCAAAGGGGGATGCTAAATTGGTCCCTGTGCTGACTCCATAACTACAGCATGGGTTAAATGGACTGCTGCAGCATTAATTGACCTCAGCAATCTGCACAAGTGTATTTCATTATCTGAGCACTGGAGCCCGGTGCAGTAACTCACAAACAATTCCACCGTGGTGAGGTGAGGGTGGAAGGGGTTGGGGGGGGGGGTTGGGGTGGGAGGGTGGCTGTGTGGGGGCCGAGGTGCAACGCCACACAACACTGATTATAAATATCTTTTTCTCCAGTCGGTTTCTAGGTGGAGGCAACGGCTTGAGAAGCTAAAAACAAATCCGGGCAATAATTGAAATGTAGCATGAAATTACCTCAGTAAATATCCGCTAGTCATTACATGCACACTATTACTCTCTTTCCCTCTGCAACAGAAACTTGCAGACATACAGGCAAGCATTGACTGGAGCACACACACATGCAGTCTCTCTCTCTCTCTCTCACTCACACATACATACATACATACACACTCACACCACACACACACACACACACACACACATACACACACACAGTATTGTAACGTAGGTGGGAGAAACCTTTTGAGGGTTGCACAATTGCGCATTTATCCTCAAAATTAAAAATGGTGATTGATCCGTGGAATATTAAGGGTCAACAGAGTTTTTCATTAAGCTGTGAAGGGAGGCGGAGGAGGCACAATGACAGCAGAAATGAGAGAGAGAGAGAGAGAAAAGAGAGAAAGAGAGTGGGAAGGGAGGGGGAAAGGGGCCCTCTGTTTAATGTTGATCCCGTATAGTGAATAACCCCGGAGAGAAATGTAAATACTGCACTCCAATAACACGACAGCACACTAATCATATTTACAAACTATATTAAATCTGTCCATTGTGTTCCCCTGCTAAGGATTGGCTTCCGTGTAATTGTCATTGTAACCAATGTTGGCTTATGGGAAAATTTAACTGCAATGATATAAGGTGACTGGTGGGCTTATTATTACTTTATTATTACCCGGTATATGTTTATTAAAACAATTTGTCATGCAGAACGGGAGTATGGGAATGGAGACATTAAATCCTGCCGTTCTCCGGCCGCCGAAATGAGTTACAATAAAATGAATGGTGGTGGGGCCCGGGCTGACACCAGCGTGGGCCATAATAACCCACTGCTTCGTTTCATTTGCTGATCATTTCCTGTTGGGCCCGCCGGCCATTAAACATACATGTAGGGGATTATTGAAATGGCCCTGGCCGAGGCCATCACACCCAGACAAGCAGCGAGAATGAGGTGTGAGAGAAACAGCAGGAGCGGCCGCCTCCTGGAGGGGCTGTCCAACTCAAAGCCTGGGATTTTTTACACAGCTAGGGCATGCAGGCAGGCAGGCATCGGAGTGGTGTTAGGCTAGCACGTGTTAGCCTACAGGAACGCTGACTGGAACAGCATGTGAAAGGTGGAGACATCCGTCAAGGAGAGGAGAAGAAGGAGACATACAGAACACGGTTGCAGATGGAGACAAACGGCTTAGTGGACACCTTAGAACAGGCCTTGTGAGCACTACACTTGGTGCATACAATTCCCACAATTCATAGCTCTAACGAGTGTCTTGAGCCAGCCTTGAGCTGCTACTTCAAACGTGTGGCCCATTTATGTCCAGAGGAATGAGAAGGAAGATGAAAGAACGTTTTACCTCTGACTTTCACTCTGACTGCACTGAGACGCCATAGTCTCTTCCATTACAACACAGTAAGTCAAGCAGGAGACCGAAACAGGCCTTCTTGCTGCTTTACAAGGACTATTAACCAGTCCAAGGGTCTCTGGTCTACGTACATCAGCACAAATTAAAAAAAAGAGTGGAGTGGTATGGCTGCTCTGTTGCATGATAGCACCGTAGTGTCGTGTTGTCTTTTTATCAAGTCTCATTTCCACCAGCAGCACCCTTCCATCTCTAGCCATGCTTGCATCTGATTGGTGGAGCCAGTTGATTTATGCGCCTGCTTGGGTCTATCAGCATATCATAGAAACCCCTGAGCCCCGCTGATCGATGCCCCAGGGGTGATTTACTAGTTCACAGGCGCTATTTCCATCTCTAAAATCGCCCCATCTGTGCGGAATCTGTCCTTTAACAGTAAATTGATTCCAGGAAAGAAATACAGGCGTGTTTTTTAAAACATTTACTTAAGCCGGCCACTGATGCTGTTATTGTAGCTTTCACAAGAGAAGGGTTGTTAGCAGGTTAGATTGAAGACCTCTATTTTGTAAATCCCCTTCTCTACCAGGAATTCCATGTTTTTGTTTATGTGTGGTAAAGACAGGAATTGGTCATGGCAGTAGCTTGGCCCAAAGAAAATGAAGGGACCTGTTCAAAGGATTTGTTTATCTACATTTGAAAATGGTTTAATCAAATTCTTAGGTATGTGAATCTGAGGGGTATTGTGTTGCGTTTTTGATGTCACTAGCTCTTGCTAAAGCCAACAGGGCCTTGGCTTTCTCAGATGAATTTCCTGATTACACAGGACACACAAATAAACGGATGCTACCAACTAATTCCTTAATAATTAAAAATTAAGCGTGGGTATTCACCCAACATAACATCCCACCAGCATGGCCCCTCTCCCTCTCCCTCTCTTCAGACGCCTTGCTCAGCTCAGCCCGGCTCCAGGCAGCCAAGCCCACAGCATCCCACTTCACAGTCCTCAAAGTCCAGGCTTTTGGAGGGAATATGTGCACGCCATGCATTTTAATGGCGGCCGCATAATATTGCTTTCTTCACAATATCTATTGTGCCCAGCTGGCTATTGGCCATATTTAATAATATCAGAGTTGACATGAAATGACTGAGCAATCCAATTTCATTTTTTAATAAACTTCAGTTTGGCCCAAATTGTGTGCCACTGCAAAGTCACTGTACTCTTTCCAAACACAAATGAAATTTCTCTTTTCAGCAAATATATCCTGCACACACAACATTAACCTACTTAATAATAATAATACATTTAAATGGATTTTTCTTTTCTTCCGCAAATATTTTTCTGCGTGTACACCTCAACACATCTGACACACACCCACATTTAGGTCCCTTCTGAGAGAAATTGTGAAACTGTGAAACTATATCACAAAAACAGGTCACGCACTGTCACACTTTTTTACCCAGTAACCAGGTTACTCAATGTCACAGACCTACCAATGTGTTTACCTACGTTTGTGTCATGAGATGGTTGCACAGGGACATTCACTCACCTAGAGGATCTGTTGATGTTGACACTGTACTACTTTCAACCAATAGAACAATACGCCTGTAGGATTTGAGACACAACAGGAACAGTTTGTGTTCAAGTAGCTGTCATCAGTTACTTTTTCTTGATAGAGGGTTTGTAATCAGTTCATATCACAATCACTGAAATATGCATGTTGTGTATTGTGAAAGTGAAGCAAATTTAAACTACCATGTTGATGATGTGATAGGTCTGTTACTACACAGGCATGCTTTCTGTGGCACAACTTAAAGGTGAAGAGCTCTTGGAGTATTTTTTGTTACTAAAATTATGACCTAGAGATAGGAACCGTAAGTGAACTGCTTTGACTTACTGACAAAAACGCCCAGGTGTGCCTGCAGGTGTACGGCCGTATGCACTGTGCGTACTATCAGGCTACTCAGCAACGAGAGAGAGAATTTCCCGTGTGTATTCACACCAAGTTGGCCTAGCCTACTATTACTTCCCAACTCATTCATTCCTGCAGGCGCCCCTAAAAACACCTATGCTCTGTGTTGACCAGACATTCACCAAAGTTAGCATGCTAAACAGGTAGCTTCTGACACTGTTCGGACCGTACTCTCCCCTTTGTAATACCCCTTTGTGCCTCAATGCAATACTATGCAAGTCAAAGGACGAGCGCCATCATGGACATTACAGTGTGTTCACAACAACTAAAATCTCACTAAGGTCTACACATATCCCCCCTAACCCAGTTTAACCCAGACAGGCCTGCTAGTAGTGATACTGTACTGAGCAGCAGGGCCCTTTGCAGACTCCAGTCATCTCTGAGCTGCCACATCCCATTAGGAGAGAAGGGTGAGAACCCTCCAGACTTCCAGGATTTCCTCCATCATAAACCTAACCAGACGAGCCGCAGCCTCCATGTTTCAGCGCCGCGCATGACATCACCAACACAGCGCCATCGCAATCAGCGCGCCAATTAAATTTGAGTGAGGTCACTTTCAGCCTGTCCCACTCTCCTTCAGTCCCCACCACCTCCACCCCTCCACACACACACACCACCCACACCCCCCCCCCCCCACACACACACACACACACACACACATCCACCCCCCCTTGCCACCTCACCCCACCCACTCCAAAGTGCTGTCCCTCCTCCCTGCTCAAAGCCTCTTACTGCCACATTAATACAACTAATTACCATGTCAATCACAAGTAATGCTTATTAATTACCTCTCGAAAAAAGTCCTGTTTCAAACAGCCCGTAGTCCCCCTTTAAAAGCCCTACTGAAAGGCTGACTGCGGGGTAGGGCACTGAGAGAGGGAGAGAGAGAGAGAGAGAGAGAGAAAGAGAGAGAGAGTGCCATGTTTCAGGCCCACTTATGGCATTAGTCAATCTGCTGTCCAGATGTCTTACACAGGTGACAGCTGCAATAGCCTAACAAGCAAATTAATCATGGGGCTTTTGTGGTGCTTCATTCTGGGGAAACTCATTTCGCTTCATAAAAGGCTTCATCTCCTGTGGAAAAAAAATGACAAATTGCAGCCATGGCGTGAGAGAGAGAGAGAGAGAGAGAGAGAGAGAGGGAGGGAGAGAGAGAGAGAGAGAGAGGGGGAGAGAGGGAGGTGCTGAACAGACTGTGCGCGTTGGTGTGCCATTCCTGTGAGGTTGTGTAGTGCATGGAAGGGTGTGTGTGTGTGTGTGTATGAGAAGAGGGGTGGGGGCTGACAACCCTGGCGTGACTGTGATGGTGCCCGCTCCTGCCACGCTGGGGGTGAGCTTCTGACAGCCCGCACAGGTGGCGCGCCCAGATTAAAACCCACTCGCCTGCGCAGGCCGCGGGCACAGCGGCCCTTTGAAGACGACCCGTGGGCGGGCACTGCCACCGAGCACTAATCAGACCATTGTCTTTAAAGGGTGGATGGGGCAAACACAGAATGAAAGGGGGGCACAATAAGGCCTGTGTTTTTCAGGGTGGGGTGGTACTGGGGGGGCAAATAGTCCTCTGATGAAGAGACCTGAGGGGACCAGGAGGGACTGGAAGGGGTGGGGGCGTCTGTGTTTGGAAGCCCACTCTGTATCAGACACATACTGGATCTCAGGGAGAGTCAGATGGCAGGACATTCTTTGACAAATGAGCCTTGTTGAGTGAAGATAGGCCAATTTCACACATACTGCAGGCTCCAGTGGGCTCGGCGTAAATATGCCCATGAATTCAGAGGCCAGAATGAACAAAAAATAACAGTTGGGAAACTAAACTTTCGGATTCAAGTCTTAATAGAAAAAGGGGGAGCTTCAGTAGAGGAGAGAGAAAGAGAGAGAGAGCACAATAGCTTTACATTTCAAAAAGGAAATATGGGCAATTGAAAACCCGACAATGACAATAGAAGTGACAAAGCATAGAACTTTCGGATTTAGCTGAAAAGCGGGAAAGTTAATAACACAAAATATAGAAGATAAGTCCTTGAACGTCACCCAACACAAAACTGCAATTATCATCGTAACAAGAAAAGAAGAAAGGGCCGTGAAGCAAAGTCTATTCTTAAAGAGGATTACACTACTTCACAAGAGAGCCAACAGTCTGTTTGTTTCTCCTCATTTGTTCAAAGACGCACGGAGGTGACAGATGTCAAAATCGGTGCATTACTTAAGCATAATTATGGCATTCTTTCTCTCTGCACCATACTTTGTGTTCATTGTGCTTTCGTAGCTTTTCCTTTGAGCTTTTTTCACCGAACTGCAGTGTGTGTGCAGAAAGCATTTCCTCAGCGTTGTCACTCATCATAGTAGCAAGGACAGGCTGAGGTGATTTCAGTGACATGCATTTTTCCGTTGCAATGAAAAATCGGGAGAAAGGCGCTAAGAGTACACTTACTCTCGTGGTGAGATTAAAGTGAGTTTTCCCTTGAATCAACAAGAAATGCGTCTTCCTCACCCCAACCCTACTACAACCTCTTATCTGCCGACGTGATGAATAGAGTACGTTGCCATGGTCGCAGACCTCTGTAAACACTTCAATCACCGCTATAGATTTTGTTTAATTTTCTATGTAATTAACGTCACAGGGGTGTACTGACTGCCCCGTTTTACCTCACCGAGAACGGCAGCAAACCTGAGCGATGGCTTCATTTATGGATTGGCAGGTGGGGTAGGCTGTGGGTGTTTGTGTGTGTGCGTGTGTGTGTGTGTGAGTGTGAAGGGGGGGGGGGGAGTGTGTGTGTGTGTGGAGGGGGGAGGCAGATTTGGACACCTATGCCAGTACACGGCCAAGGAATGCAGTATTGCCCGGTGCTCAGATAGAGCCAACCTCTGACTCCCATGGCACTGTCCCCCGGCCAGATAAGCACCTTATCGTGACAGCCTGGACGATACGTCTTCCAGCCACGGGCCCGGCTAGTACGCTGGGGTGATGGACGGCAGACATGTTTTTACATGCTTAAATGACTAACGGCAGGACCCTGGACAGCTTATTAGGTTGGGAAGCGCTTTAGTGACACGTGTGCGCCAATGCATCATGACAAGAGGCTGCTGGGAAGCCTGTGACATATGGCCCTGTGAGGAGCGCCGCCAGGTGAGCCTCAGCTCTGCTCCGAGCTCTCTCCGCTGAGTGTGACTGTAGCCAGGGGATGTGGAGTCTGGCATGGAAGCGAGAGGGCGGCTCTCAGGGAGATCAGAATGGCTCTCTCAGCTTCTAGAGACCAGCCCTGACCCACACTTGGGGTTTCTCCCAGATTTTATTCACCTGTCTCAGGTAGGATGAAGTCTCTTCTTGAACACACACTGGCCTTATAAAGTCTTTCTAGGCACTCAGGTCATTTCATAGTTAATTAGAAAAACAAACTCTGTATGTGACAGATGACTTCTGACCTCACCTGACCAGGGGCGCGTTTCCCAAAACCATAGTTGCTAACCGGTTAGCAACTTAGTTGGTTGGCAATGGGAAATTGCATTGCAACCAACAAAGTTGCTAACTTAGTTAGCGCACCCCAGAGGCACACCAGGGCTAGTTTCTCTCAACACGCAACTACTGTCTTAGTTCTCCAGAGACAAAGGTAAAGATGACTGATATTCAGGGACTTTTATCCATAGCCCACTCAAACCCAGGTTGACCAGTACTGTTGCTTCGCTAGGCCCACAAGAAGGGATATGATGACATACCACTCATCAGCTGCATTGGACAACATATCATTTCAACCCCAATGTATCCAAACAGGCTAATAGACATTCTACACCAGGCATGTAATTGAAGCGTTCCATTTGTGGAGCGTGTACTGCAATGATTAGCTTCCACTATACTCAATGGAACTGCAGCCATGGCTACATCAGACATTTCAAAAAATGAGACCCGCAAACAGGGCGCTTCGTGTAGCCTGGCTGTAAGTCACAAAAGATCTGGCTACATAAATTGTCAAGGAAATTCATATAAGCCTACTTTTCCATGAACGATAAGGTCAACAGCTACAGTACGTTATTTTTTCACTTGACCTCCTCACCACAATTATTTGAGAGGACCAGCTGAGCCCTCAGTTGGACTTAATGTCCACCTTTGTTAGAGAGACACTGAGGCAAAGGAGGTAATCCAGTTGAGACTGTTTACAGACATGTCCAGCCTAATTAATGCGTGTCATGGCACCAGGCGGCCCTGTTTGTTCTGACCTAAGGCTACAATAAACAACGCAATAATAAACATCGTAAATTCTGCTCCGTCTTTCAGTTGGTTAAATTAGCTATGCCGGGGGACCAGTGATGCTTTATTATGGCAGACAAAATCGGTGGTGGTGCAACCATGTTTCAAAGCATTCTGTTTCTGGCGGTAAGAAGTAAGTTATGTAAACAATGGCAGAACTGTGGTGACGCCTGTGCAATTTTGATGGGAGTCTGTGGCAGGTTAGATCACAGACACGCCACAGTGGCTATAGACTCTCTCATCACAAGCAGCGGGCGAGTTCTGTGTCTGTGTCTGTTCAGACATCCAAAGCTTCAAGCTCAGACATTAGGACTGAGCTTCTGCCTTTGGGATGGGCTGGTTGGTGGCCGAGGGGGGGTGGGGGGTCTGGGGCTGTGATGATGCTTCTGGTGCTCTCTAATGGTGGTGGTGGGGGGGGGGGGTTGAGTATAGAGATTTGGTTGTGGGGGGTGGTGCGTCTTCTGTTGGTTGGCCAGTGCCGCTGTGACTGCAGTCGGCGTTCAGTCGGACACCCTGGTGCTGGTCCCCTGGGGCCTTGAAAAGCTAATTAGTTTTTTAAGGCATTTATTTATCATAGATAAACTGTCAAACAATCTCACTGGCATGTCCCCTGATGGAAAAAAGAACTTCTCATTAGTTTGTTCAATTAAGCTTCCCTCCCCTTCAAACACCCCCCCCCCATTGAACAAATACACACACACACACACACATACACACACACACAGACACTTACTTACTCACACACACACGCACACGCACACGCACACGCACACGCACACACACACACACGCACACACACACACACAGAAAGAGAGAGACACTTTTAACAAAGTTGCATCAATAGAGACAAAAGACTTAAGAATATGGCCCTTTGTGGGAGCGACAGCTGAAGAGAAGGACTATGGGACAGTAAAACTTTGCCAAATTCCAACTGTGCCAAACGTCAACTTTTATAACTCTGCAAACTTGGTCCTCAATCAGGTACACAGATGAAAATTATCTAAAAGCACTATAAGGGCACTGTTCTTTAAATATAGTGCCATCACATACACATACACCACCTCAAACAGCACCAGAATATAAGGACTGTCCTTTAAATAGGCCCATTAGTCTCATCACATACACATAAACCACCCCAAACAGCACCAGAATATAAGGACTGTCCTTTAAATAGGCCTATAGTGTCATCATATACGTACATAAACCACCTCAAGCAAAGGTCAAGACATACAGGGTATTGTATTCATATTTTACCCTTAATCTCACATCTTGTCCTCCCCGATATCCATTGCCTGATGAGGTGGTTAACATTCCTGTGTTAATCAGGCCTTTGATGTATGCCCTAAGCTTTCTGCCTATCAGCCAATATTGGTATTGGGGGACGATACATAACATAAGTGTCAAGCGATTTCATGACACGGCTCTTCCTGACGCCTTGTCTCGTTGTTCATTAAAATCATTAGAGGCGTCCGACCAGCTCAGCCCGACTGGCTCCATGTCACGGCCAAAAATGGATTTAGTCTCTGAGTCACGTCTTAGAAAGTTGCTCTGTTGTCTTGAGGTCACATTCCCCTGTCTGACAGCAGGATAACATGGCCTAGCCTGGACGGCAGCGTCCTGCACAGCAGATGCGCTCGCTCACGTCTGCCCGTATGTTGCTGTTGCTGTGCTGTTCCATACTACCACTGTCCATGCGAAGAGCACACGACTGATGATTGCATGTTACTGATTTTTTTTTTTATTTCTTCACTTTCTTCTGCCCAGAGTGATTTCGCATCAACAGCCCCCCCCCCCATTAACCCCCAAGACAATATGGCCCGGGCGCCAACAAGGCAATATTCAGCTTGTTCAATCACTCTAATTCACTCCCTGCCCATCTATATTTAATTTAGGCTCGACTCCACTGAGAAATTAATAAATAAATACATACACTGGCCCTCATACAAATGACATGGAAGTGCCGGGCGCCCAGAAGTTTGTTGAAGTTTGCACAAGAGAGAGAGAGAGAGAGAGAGAGAAGGGGCGAAAGAGATGGAGAGGGAGAACAGATAGAGAAAAGGCAGATAGTGTGAAATAGAAGAAGAGGAGAAGGGGTAAAAAGATAGTGTGAATGAGAGATAGCAGGCGTGGAGGAGAAGGAAGAGTGCGAGAGGGCGGGCGAGGCAGAAGAGGCCCTCTGCCTCCCTGTGACTTCAGGAGTGGCATGCGTGTGTGTGTGTGTGTGTGTGTGTGTGTGTGTGTGTGTGTGGAGTCAGAGGCTGACTATCTCCCATCCCCAGTCCCCTCACCAATCCCATCCTCATCCCGCTCTGCGGAGACAAGCCAGGGCCTGTTTACTCCCATGCCCTTCAGCTGACATTAGCGCAGGTCTCATGTGCAATCCAGTTATCTTCCACTGGCCTGAATACGCCGTGTTTTTTAAGCAACGCTCGCCGCATTAACCATCTCTTTCCCCAGGAAACAAACACGACATCTCCACTAAAAGGCAGCAGGGCCGGGGGCGGTGGGGTGGTGGAGTGTGTGGGTGTGTGTGTGTGCGTGTAGGGGAGGAGGGGGGCAGGGGGAGGGGTGTTACCTGCAAACATGCGAGTGTGTTGTGTGTGTGTGTGTGTGCAGGACCTGGACCTCCCAGGTGTCCTGCTGCTGTTGTGGAGAAGGAGGGAGAGAGAACACCGTGTCGATCCGGCTCTCCTCCCAACAGCTCCATGCTCTGAACCCCCCCTCCCCCTCAACCCCCCACCCTCGCAGACACCACAGGACACACAGCCGTTTATTGAAAATCTGTGTACCTCAATTTTCCCATTTGTCTTACTAAAAGCAGAGGGCTCGTAGGTTCGGCTTAAAGAATAATCCCCTCTAGTTGCAGCTCTCCAATATTAAATCAGCACCTTCAGGGACCCTGTGAGTAATTTGTTGCAACAAAGTTTTCTGCATCTGCATCGCTTTGTTTACTCTGTTCACGACCTCCACGAGGCAAGGACATGCTGCTATATTAGCATGCTGCAGGAGGGAGACACACACATTTAGCAATTACTTTATCACTCCCAATCAGAGAAAAACATCACAAAGTTCTACCCACTCATTTCATTTTATTTGGGCTCTTTCGATGCATCTTGTGTTGTGAGAGGACATTTGAGATTGCGAATGCTTTTATTCTTAAACATGCCAGTAAAATGAAGTATGTTGTGTGAATCTTATGACGTATATATCTTATTAAAGGTCTTGTTTTGTTTGGAAACCGCACTGTGGCAATCAGCAGCACAGACTCTCTGTTACTGTGTCTGCATGTCTGTGCTGTAACACAAATTGCCTCATTAAAGACATTAAAGTTTCGTCTAAGTCTAAGCACATCAGTCCTTTAGATAGTGCTGTGTTCTTAGGCAGACGCAATAAAAGTGAAATAATATGTCTGGGTTTTTTTTGTCCTAAATAGAGCTAAATAAAAGAGTTTACACTGCTGATGTTAAAATATGCTGATTCACTCGTGTTGGTATATTGTTGTGAGGTTAACATTTTCCAGTAAATCTACAAACTAAAGGCTGCACCAAAAAGGTAAATTAGTGAATGGGTCTCTCCACAGGGGCCTCCCAACCACAGAGGACCACACCATGCCACACCGAGTACCTGCTTAATCTAGCCTTTGGCTCACAGCTCTGAATGTAGCATAGCAGAGATTAAACAGCATAAAATAAAACAAATCCTTCTTCTGAATTGATATACAAGACAATTCATAGAGTCAGCACGGACGGCTCATACGCACAGTAGAGATGAGAGAGACACATCTGAGAGGTTTAATCTGTTAATACAACGTTAATCTGTTAATACATCTGGTAATCTACAGGCAGGTCTAAACTGAGGCCTAGTCCTCCACACGTACCAAACCGATCTTTTTTTCCTCCGTCTTCCCTGGAACCGTATTAAGAATATTTGCGTCCAAACGGATCCATCTCAACACGACTCAACACGTTACTTCATACCCCAGGCCTATAGGTGGCACTGTTTCTTTACAGAAATTGACCTAAACTTGCAAAACTTGTGCTTTAAAAACAGACAGAATAGGCTACGACGAAATGGCTGGTTCAAGGAAACCAGAATTGTTTGTGTGGACTGATGGTGAACTGTCAACTGTAGTCAACTGTAAAACTAATAAACTTTATTTTACGGTTTGTGAAGGGTGCAGTCCCGTCCTTTATTTGGCTAACGCAGGTAGGCCTACTAATCACCTTTACTTTCTTTGGTTGTAGGATAGTCCGTGATTCACATTAGTTTTGGCTATCACCGCAATTAGGCTACTAAACGCAAGGCTTACCCAAGTTCTAGGCTTCTGTCAGGTTCTGTCGCCACATTTATAATATTGCTATAAAACCTTCATTAGTAACAGTCAATACTTTTGCATCAAATCGTGCATTCGCATTCAGTGTGCTACCATCGGCTTAACGTGAGTTCTAAGCGTCTTTGTATGCTTATATCTGATTTCACTCGACTGTGAATGCATGTATATATGTTGTAAGACATGTAAAATAAATGAATGACACTGGCACTACGCACAAATGAATGTAGCCTAAACTTACACCGTACTTTCCTAATAACTTAAAGCAACACCAAAGAACTTTTCCTCTGTCGCACGCACTATTTGTTTATCCAGCACCAGCTTTGCAAATAACAATGTTCACAGACAATGTAGAATATGTTGCATGATTTTATGAAAGTAGGATGTATTGCGACATCAGATGCAAGTCAAATTTGTAGTTTCTCATGTCTCATTCCATCGAACTACAGATCCGCTACCCGATCCGGCAAACTTACATAGTGCGGTTATAGCCGATAGAGGGCTGCGAAGCGAATGCAGAAAGTGCCGTTCACCCTATTACGAGTTGATGAACCAATGAAACGATTTTGGAAACATTATTTTAAGGTACAAAAAACTCTTTGGTGTTGCTTTAAGTTCTCTCGCGTCACTGACAGTAGCTAGAATGCATAAAAAAACACCAGGAAAAACAGTGTTCAGTCCACCAAGTCATAAGCTATCGGCGCTGCGCAGCACCAGTTGTGATATTTATGTTACGGAGTGTAATCGTAGGTAATGTCATGTATGAAAACTAGTATTGTTAGGCAATACTATAAGTGCAAGTCCAGGGCAGCTGAGGTGTGGCGATGACATCATCGATACGCAAGCAGGATGTGCGGTTTCGCTGTCTAAACGAACTCAAACGGGCTACGGTTTCAGATTTCTCCACTCTGGGACCAGGTTTTGAGAAAAGTGCGGTTTCGTGCAGTGCGTTTACAGGATTCGTTTGGACGCTCGGCCAAGACGAAGCAAAACCTCTGCGTTTAACCTAAAAAGCGTCTCCGTGTGGACAGGCCCTGAGGCTCTACTCCCCTCCCTTCCCTGTGCCACGGCGGCTAAATTCTCACTGCGCCTGTGGCCCTGTGATATAATCGCCGCGTAAACCAACGCTGCTCCGGTAGTAAATACTCCGTCCAGACGACGCTGCTGTCCTGATTAACGAGGGCAGTCGGAGTATTAATGACTGTGGTAAATAACACCATCATTAGTCAATTGATTATTTCTAAATAATTACACAGGCGGTATAAGACAGACCTGGAGGAGGCAGACGTTATAAACTTGGGAGCTGGTTTTACACACAGGGACTGGCCAGTACAGACATTTCTGTTCTCTTTTTCATGGAAACATGGAAAAATAGATTAGGTGACGTGTGTGTGCATGTTTTTTTTTTTTTTATCTTTTCCTGTTTTATTTTTTTCTCTTTCGCAACTCCATTTTGCATAAGAGGAAAATGAAGAGGAAGCCAAATCATCTGCAGTGTGGAAGAGAAATAAGTTCAGCTCTGTTTCGAGAGAGAGAGAGCGAGAGAAAGAGAGAGTAGTTCCCATTACCGGAGGTAATCATTCGTTCTTATACAGCATGAGCTCGGCGTGTCGTGACATACAGTGATCTGCGGCCGCTGCCCGCATTGAACATATTACAAAACCATTTCAGGGCTGGGAATACCGTGGGTCGAAACACACACAGGCTCTACCTGTTATTCTCTGAAACAAACGTATCAAAGAGGCTTTCCTGAATAAATGGTCCAAATGCGAACACAAACTATCCAGATTAGTCTATTATCCTATTAAGGCCACTCAGAGCGGCGCAGCAGAGGCTGAGATGGAGAACAGACGAGGCCCATCAGAGGACATTAGACCAGCGCCGCCCGCTCCTCCCCCGGCTGTTTGCTCAGCTCAGCTCAGCGCAGCTCCCATCGCCCAGCAACAGACGCAGTCGCCACGGCAGCGGTAGTGTCTGGCCGTTTGGACCGGCGTCTCTGGGTTCAGGCAAGGCCTTCACTGCCTGCAACCAGTTCCACCCACCCCCTCTCTGCGCTGAATCAAATAAATAAACGGCTACCGAGAGGCCGATTTTATTGTGTACGCACACTGGAATTGAATATCAACAAAATAGTCTCTGAGCACGCACAAATGAATCTCTCGAAATTAAAAAGAAATATTTAGATCAGAGTTATTAAAGGTAAACATCTGCGCGGCCTGACATTTAAATAGGACGTATTTCCCCGTCATATCAACTCCCCCCACACACACACCACCACCACTGCCGCCACCCGCTCACTATGCTCTCCTAGAGTCCCAGTTTTTGTGGTGCATTTAAAGAAAACTGGATTTGCTGCTTTGACACCAGCGTGCACAACTTCAGAGACAGTCAGGGTGAAGATGTGCACAGCACTCGAGATTACGCCCAATCCCCTCATTCAAATCCCTCTGTGTAAGGGAGCATATGCATGCATCTGTGTGTGAGTGTGTGTGTGTGTGTGTATGATGGTGTTTGTGTGATAGTGTTTGTGTGTGTGTGTGCATGCGAGAGAGAGAAAGAAAGAGAGAGAGACTGACACCTTACAAAGCTTAGATCCATGGTGTGTGGCATCCAGACAGCTCTGGAAGCCGCCATGCTTTCATTCGGATTCACTACGCTTTGTTACATCCCTGCAGCACTCAGGAAAATTGTTTCTAAAAGCAGCATGGGGCAAAATGGCTGCCCCAGACAGGTGAGGCCTAATGTATGATGACACAGCGTTTAATGAATCTGAACCCAGAGCGTGAGGTAAAGAGAACAGGGTGAAAGGAAGACAGCTCAAAGCCCCACAAACGAAGGCAAGCTCTGAAAGACAGCATGTAAAGAGGAGGAAAAGAAGAAAAAATCCTCCTCTCTCTCTCTCTCTCTCACCACCATGGCTTTAAGCAGCATGCACATAAAGAAGCAGCCTCAGCAGAAGATACTTGTGCCGCAGATAAAGCAGCTCTTTTCCCCCAACCCTTAATCAACATATAATGCATTATTTTCTGCAGATAACAAGAGAAGAATTAGTTCAAATTATTTTTAAGTTTTTGTTAATTGCTTTTGGCGCCCGGAGCTGTTCTCCGCTGCGCTGCCTCGGTAGCGAGCAGCAGTGGCTGCCTCTAAAGCGTCACTACTCTCTCGCTCACTCGCCTCTAATTCACGCTCTCAGACTCGCCGAGTCCCAAGTAAGGGTTTATGAAGCATTCAGGTCTTTATCTGTGTGTACACCTCTGATGCCATCACCAGGCTAAGCGCTATTTCCACTAATACTCATCCCTTAAATTAAAAAAAGCAGTGGGCGTGCATTTCACCGGAGAATCTAATATCCCCAATCCCAATGGGGCATTTACGTGCCTTTTATAACTCTAATTATCTTATACAATTACAGTATATCAGCTTTTAGTGGCCCATTGTACTCCCGCAATACATCATGTGGACAGGTGCCTCTGCTGTGCACTATCTGTCTTGCATTAGATGGCGAGGAAACAAAAGTTCAGTAAGATGCAATATCCTACCCCTGGGTGATTGCGATGATGGCATTGCTGGGTTTTTAATAGAGTGGCACCCTGCGCAGTCGAGCGCATCCCAGTTTCGTAATTCAACCTCAAGTCAGAGTGAGCAAGTGAGAGGGAGAGAGAAGACAAAAAGCTTCGGATTGAGAGGCTCGCGTGGCGGGGGAATGTAGGAACATGGCTGTGGCAGATCACCACATTCTAATAACAGCAAAAGGCTGCGTTTGTGAAAAGCAATACAGCTCAAGTGGAGACAGCCGAGAGAGAGAGAGCGCGCGCGCAAGAGAGAGAGAGAGAGTGCACAACCATTCGTGGATGATGCTTTCAGAATGGGATATGGAGGTCGTGTGCAGCTTTCTTCGGATCCATGAGCTTCAAAGAGAGATGATTGATCTCTGTACAGAGAAACAGTTAAACAGAACAGCACTCACCAAGGGAGACGAAAAACCACGTTTGTTGATTGAAATGGAATTTGGGCAGTTGCTGTGTGTGTGTGTGTATTTGTGTGTGTGTGTGTGTGTGTGTGTGTGTGTGTGTGTTTTTAAGAGGCTGGAAATATGATTAAGAATAATAGCATGCAAGTCCTCAATCATCTCACCGCATAAGCCTTCCAAGGACGCCATGCAGTGATTGACTAAAGGGGCCGGAGGGTTTCAGGAATGGGGAGGAAAGAATCTGGCCACTAACCCTTCCGGTCTGGTCTGGCCTCCCCAGATGGCGGACTCTCAGCACACCGGTCCTGTCGGGCCACTGAGCCCCCAAGCCCCACACAAAGCTCCTAATGTCGCCGCAAAGAATCTGCAAATTGCAGAGAGGCGTCAGAGTGCAGGCCCCCCTAAAAAACACTTCTGGTACTTAGAACCAGCGATGGAACAAATTTGGTCAAATTGGTAAAGTGCCCAAAGGGAGGAGGGAGATGTACCACGGAAAACCAATTCCAAGCTTGGGTGAGCTTGGGATTGTTTGGAAACTCTCCAATCTGGAGCCCCGCCGTTGAATTCAACGCTGGGCAGAAACTGTTAAATAACATTAGAATGCAGGCCAAGATAGGCACGTCAGGTACAGGACATAGCAGGGGCTTCACTGTAAACGTTTACCAATGTTCTTGCAAGGAAAGGGCTCACCGCTGCAAAAACGTTGTGTTTTGCTCTGAGCAGGATGCACTTTAACGTGGACAGCCATGGGTGATGCAGATTTGGAGGGCGCTCTGTAAATTCTGTTTGGAAAGCCTCCTGTTTCCTGCTTTGATTTATTCCTGGTAGCACCAATTAAGCGCAGCCCATTCCTGCAGGAGATGGCAAAGCCCTGATGGATCTGTCATGGGATTGCATGATCAAAGCCCACAGAAAAGGGGAAGAGAGAGAATGAGAATGAGAGAGAGAGTGAGAGAGAGAGAGATCTTGCGTATTTTTTATATTTATTCCAACGGATTCCAACTAAGAGGCTTGTCCTACATGCTGAAGCCACTCTGAAAAATAGTGCTGTTTCAATCGCACAAAATCATAATGGGGACCTTAATGTAAAATGTTCCAAAACATTATCATCTTTTTTTCCGTGTGTGCTCTCACAAGATAATGGCACTGGAGACCTTCAAGCCTTCAAACTACAGAACCGCTCCCCTACCCCTCCCTTTGCATGCATCTCTCTCTCTCTGCACCCCTCCCATCCCACCTCCACACACACCCATGACACACACACACACACACACACACACAGAGTCATCTCCCCTTCAGTCCATCTAATCACAACCACAGAGAGCAGAGTCTGATTTATAAAATCATTAAATTCCTGGGTTGTGTCATACGCCTGCGGCTTTTAAAAGATGCATTTTTAAGCACTGATAAGCCAAAGAACCTTGGATCCGTGCATCAAAATTGAGAGCATGTAAATTATTTGGCCACATATCATGGTTATTTCATAAGCTTAAAATATAAATATATACACACGGTGTAAGGAGGGGATGGACCCCCGCCACCCCAACAAACATGCACATACACACACACACACATACACACACACACACACACACACACACACACACACACACACACACACACACACACACAAAGTGAGAGAGAGAGCGAGAGAGCAATCTCTATAGCTAAATATGTTTCTGTGACATACGAGACCATACTGCTTTGATCTGTACTTGGCCAAATGATTTTTCTTCACCTCTGTTGCTTCCCTTACAAATAACTATGTCGACAAAAAAAAAAAAAAAATCCCACACAGATCACCTCTCACTTGTGAGCATCAGAAACGCAACCCTGTGTCTGCATCTCAAAGGATAATCAGACTCAACAGTAGACGAGTGCTGGGGGGTGGGGGGGGGGGGGGGGTTCCAGCTAGCTACCACCAGCATGGTGACCCTGCTTGGTGTTAATCAAAGGTTTTCTTTTTTGTTCTTCTTCCTCTCGTCCTCCTCAGCTGCTGTTCCTCTCGTCGTATCAGAGACGATCTGCAGGCCAGCGCACAGCGTGAGCACACAGGAAACCGAATGAAAGACAAAAAGAAAAGAGAGAGAGAGAAAGAGAGATTAGAACAGAGTGAACATGTGAACACACGAGCAAAGGAGAGAAGGAGCAAAAAGAAAAGAGAGATAGAGAGAGAGAGAGAGAGAGAGAGAGAAGGGGGTCCTTCATTAGTGAGTGGGTACAGGGCTCTCTGTAAGAGGGCCCATCTCGTGCCTGAGCCAGCTGTGTGGGGGCTCCAATCAGGGCTGCTGAGAGTGGAGGTCCGATGACAGCACATTAGGAGTCCCTGCCGACCAGACTGTCACCATGGTGCAGCACAGGGGGGAAAGTAAAGTTTGATCAAACGTGGCCACCGTCCTGTCACACACCCTTAAAAGCAAATGGGCCCTAAGTGCAGCGCGACTCCACTGCTGTTAGCCGTGACAGGTGTGCCAACTCACCGCCCCGCCACACAGAGGACAATGGTGCCCGAAAAGTCAGGCAAGATTTCTTCACACACTTACAGGCACACACACACACGTATAGGGATGTTCAGGGGCACATTCGTGGGTGTGTGTGTGTGTGTGTGTGTGTGTGAGTGCACGTCCATTTGGCGACAACCGAATGTCACTATCTAACACCATCATTCGCGTCATTAGAAAGGGCACCAACTTTTTTATGCTGCCTTAGCAAATGCTGACTACCTAAGCAGGGGTACTCTCTCTCTCTTTCTCTCTCTTGGTCTCTCTCTCTCACTCACTCAATTTCTATCTCTATCCCTCCTCATTTTTTTGCAGCCAGTACATTTTCTGGCCTAGAGTGTAAAATCCGATTGGTGGGAGAAGGTACTATTTTATTCATCTATAGAGTGGACCTGTCTGGCAGACCTGTCAGAGAAAAGCGAGTTAAAGCAGGGTTGAGAGCTGAGAGAGAGAGAGAGAAAGGGAGAGAAGAGAGGGAGAGAGAGAGTTGGCATATGGTATACTACTGTATAGTTTAAGTGGACGAGCTGGACATCTTCATCGAGCCTTTGATTTCATTCTTCCAATTCATCTTGTCAGAATGACCCTGACGGTGGGCAGTGATGGGAAAATGACAACGCTCCAAAATTGAGAGCTGCTGCCCGCTCCCCTGAGCCTTTTAGCTGTTGGAGGGAGAGCCCCGAGAGGGCATTGGGGCCACCCAAAACACACATTAAAGCTCGCTCCCCAGCTCCTTCAAATGGGCCAATTCCCACCATAATGATAGACTCCGAAAGTGATCAAAATGGACCCCAATTTAAAGACAAAAACACAGGAGAAAGCCCAACATGCACAGCAAAACATTTACCAACGCTGGAGAAAGCACGGGAGTCGTTACCTAACGCTCGAAAACCTTTCCATTTTTTATGACTTTGTTGAAGGCCCCACACCACTGAGAGATGCTTGTTTACCCTGTCGCCATCCTGCGTCGATAAGTAGCTCGGCGGCGGTTGCTACTGCACTCTTCCATTTAGCCGATGTGTCTGCGCCTCTCCCCACTGTTTAGCTGGGCCCCGAGGTGCTCTGAAGCCAGAGGAGGCCCATTCCCCCATCTGCTTCCAGCCCACTCTCGCTGTGACCCCCTCTGGGCCAACGTACCTCCTCCGCCATGCAAAAGAGGAGTCTCGTAAGTGCTTGGCAGAGACGCGGAACAAAGACATACTGCATAACGCAGATTGAACTTTGTTGTTCTCGACCAATTTGTTTGGTGGAGGGTAGTGGGCAAATGGACTGTTTTTTTTCTTTCTTTTTCTTCTTTCAAATGGAACGATTTTAAATGCTGAAAAATTTACTAGATGTATGTGTAATGCTTGTACGTTGAATACGGGATCATCATTAAAACATTAAAATTGCAAATGGTTTTAGAGACCATTTAGAATCCCAGTGAGTACAGCTTCGAGCACATTTGATTTCCAGAAAAAAGCACAGAGAGGTCCAAATGTCCCCATCGACAGCATATGCCAGCTTCTAAATGACATCATAAGGCCTTGGCACTGGAGCTAGCGTTCCAGAATGTTACATACTTGCTATAAATTTACTGAGTGATATCAGTGCATCTTTAATTTAAACCATTTTGAGATTATGGATTTGCATATCATTCCTGATTTTTGTACTTTTTTTGCTTTTCTATAATTTAGGAAGATTATATACCAAACAATGTCTGTCGTAACTACATATTTAAACCAATGCAAAATTATGATTGTGAGAGATTACTTTGAGAGATTGCTTTGATACTAATAGTTATAAAACTCCCTGTGCGATCTAACCAAGAGGTAAGAGTGAAACACATTACTGTAAGTCATAGTAAGGTCAGCAGAGACCATATTGAGGAGAACATCTGTTAAATAATGAATATGGCTCACAATTAGTTTCAAAGGGAAATGGAGTGTGTTTGGCTTCAAAATGTCATGTTTCAGCAGACAGTGTTCTCACATCAGCCTCCCCACACACACGTGGCGTGGGGGAGACCTTACTACCTCCTGCAACACAACAGAGCACCTTGTGCAAACTTCAAACCACACACACAAATGCATGCACACACACACACACACACACACACACATACACATACCCAAACACACACACAAACACACGCACACAAATACATACTCACATACATACACAAACACACACATCCACACACACACAGAAAGATCTTCATCACTACAGTCCCTCAAAGCCTATCCTCTGGGCTGGGCATGGAACCAGGTTCAACAGCACGACTGAACTATCACGAGTGAACAGCCATTAAGAGCAATCCCACTCGGATGGATGACGGCTTGACAGGTTCCATCTCGGTGAAAGATGTCATTATAACCTGTAAAATGCCATTCTGGCACTTTGGTGTTAGATCACCACAGCTCTGACTCTGTTAGAGCTTGACCCATTTGCAGTAGACATATAATAGCTTCGGCCTTTGTTGCCGGACCTCTAACATGTCTGTCTTACAAAATGAGAAAAAAAGAACAAATAGCCCTACAATGAAAACAATAAATCGTATGTTTTAGAAATCGAAAAGGGAATTGAAAAGAAAACCACACTATAAAATAGAAATAAAGGCATAAACACATGCATAAGCAGTGTTGACATGTATAATATTTGTATTGTCAGATTTAGTCAAAGGGACGGGTAGTCTTTCTCTCTGTCTCTCTCTCTCTCTCCCAGTAATGCTACAGATTTGTGTCCTTCATCTTTGGAAGGTACTCACACTGGTCTGTTGGTTGCCAAACACTTGATGCACCACTACATATAAGCCTGGGCCGTGTAGCCTATTTGAAAATGAGAACTCGTCAGGGGAAAAAATGCTTTCGCTCTCGTCATCGCCACAGTTTAGATGACAATTATGGCAGGCCAGGTCTAATCGTAGCATCGGCTAGTTCATTTTCTCAATGTCAACATGAAGCCCTGTCAAAAAAAATGAGTTCCCTCTCTCTCTCGGCAGATAAGCAGGCTTCATCGCACCAGGCTCATTCTGAGAGGAAAAGAGCAGCAAAAAACGAGCCCGTCACAAGGCAGCGACTTGCATGTTTTCTTATTTTTTCACCCCTCTCTCTCTCTCACTCTCTCTCTCTCTTACTCCCCCTCTCTCTCTCTTATCCAACCCCCCTCTCTCGACTCTTTTTTTTCTTCTGAAAGCCACCCAAGAAGAGATTAATCATGAAGGGAAAACTCAACTTCACCCTCTAGCTGCAGGTCACAGTTCTTATTTCGTGTGGAATTGGCTTTCGGAAAGCAGAAGGCCTGCCCTGGGGGGCAGGGACCTGATATGAGAGGAATTTGAGAATGAGGCAGAGGGGATTGATTAGCCCACTTCATATCCCACACCCGGTAAGCACACTCCAGCCGCAATCTAACACACCGCTGAGCTGAATAGACAAGAGAAATTGGATTCCTTCCTAATATTTAACCTTCAAGTCAGCTCTAACAGCTGTTGATGGGTTGCTTTTCTCAGGTAGTTACAGCAGGACTTTTTCCCGCCTCTGTGTCGCTCTGAAGAAGACTGAGAACATGAAGATGCAAAGACTTTTCCTCCTCATTTCTGTAAACTCTACTCCTGCCGCAGACAGCTACAGATGATATTTATGTCAGCGTAGACGTCTGTATATCCGTTGCTGGTTCTTATGTGAACCCTGGATACGTGCACAAAAGGCATGTTCGCTCACTCAACTGCACATGTGCACAATTCACGCACACGCACGTGCACACTTCGATGCACTGCTATATGAATAGAATCAGATTGATGTCAATAACAGACAATATGGCAATTTTGACCCCTTGCACAAGATCTTGGAGTGGGAACAGTCTTGGACTGACAGGCGCGCTGTCAAGGACAATATCTAATAACACTGCATTCCGTTCAATCATCACGTTTCAGAGACAGATGTCGAGACAAAGGCGGCCTGGCTTCCACTTGCTCTCGCTGAAGCCTGGAGTGTACGGTTCTGTGGAGGTCTCTGATTTCCTATCGTGCTGTCACTTGAATGCCACTTTGCATAGTGACACGATCACGAATGATGAAGATCGGAGCTAGACCAACAGTGGCACAATGGGCTCAATCTCCGCAGCGTTAGATGGCTGCTCCTTGATGTAAGTCAGAAAAGAAGCACTCCATTCACGCGCCCATTACAGGATTGACATGAGCCCTTTGAATGTGTTGACAGTAGCGAGGGGGTTAGAGAGAGAGAGAGAGAGAGAGAGAGGGAGGATAATCATAGCCCTTTATCAACTCATTAATTTCAGAACAGTTTATTCTGAGCAAAGTGTTGCTCATTTGAATTGGCAAAATAGCGGATGTCTTATGATAATTTAATGCTTAGAACGGCAGAATGTTGAAAGCGATTCATTAGTGGAGTCACGCAGCCTGCATTAGCACCTCTCCTATTCCATTACCGCGGCTATGCCTAAAGACATGCACACACACACTCCCCCCCCCACACACACACACACTCTCTGCCGGCAAACACACAGGAGACCCTACACTCTCATCTCAGAAAGTTTGTGCACTCACTATGGACTTCCAGTCTGGACATATATTGCTCAGACAGGGGATGCATTTTAAGCAAATTAGGCGGTAATTGATTTTTTCCCCCATTTGACTGGTGTCCCATTTGAAAAAGCATATTTTCTGTGTGAGAAAGCAATTCAATAGAGTGGTCTGGTACCAATCCATACTTAAATGAAGCTTCACATTCAATTACAGTACAGCTTTTATCTTTACTTTTCATTGATATAACTAATTAATCACACTGCATTTCTTCATGTGTTTTTCCCTCTCTGCAGGCCCATGTGCACTATAGAAAAGGACTATATATGTGTGGGTGGGTGGATGTGAGTGAAAGAGAGAGGAGAAGGATGTCAGTAAGAGTGTATGTATCTTAGTGTGTGTGTGTGTGTGTGTGTGTGTGTGTGTGTGCGTGTGTGCGTGCGTGCATGTGTGTGTGTGCGTGCTTTCGTGAGTGTGTGCGTGCGTGTGTGTGTGTCCGTTTGTGTGTGTGTGTGTGTGTGTGTGTGTGTGTGTGACTGTATATCTCTGACAAAAAGATGTGTTGGGGGGGGGGGGGGGGGGTTGTGGTAGCCGGATTATTTCTGTATTTCCCAGCAGAGGACCCCTTTCCCACTCGCGAGCCGATCAGATGCCCGGCACAGCACGCCGCCTCACCCAGCCGGCCCATCTGATGAGGCCACTCCTGCAGAGACCACTCCGCACACAGAGCACCGCGGCCCCCGCATCCCCTCGTCCACTTCAGCCTGACCCCACAGCCACGCCAGGGCACCCTGAGCCTCCTCTTTCAAGACAATCGGCCATCTCCAGCACTCAGCAGCTCCCGATAGCGAAGGATGCTAGCGCTTCCTCCGGACACACAGGTCACACAGGCGAGGGCCGACCCCCCTCCCACCCCCCCCCACCCCGTTTGGAGAATGAGGAAAGTCAGGAGGCCATTGAGAGTCCTCTGAGAGACGCGTCTTTGAGGCTGTGCTGAGGCAGGCGTATATTTTAGATTCAGCAAAACATGAAGTGGATAATGTTCACAGCATCCACCAAGGAGGCTTAACGCCAAGCAAATAACTGTGTGTGTGTGCTTTTTTTTCCTCGAGTCTAGGTTTGACATGGTGATGGGGAAACTCTGTCAAGCAAACACGCAAAATATCGAATCACTTGGGAGCAGGCGACAAGAAAACTACCTCAACACACAAATTAATTGGGGGAAAAAAATATAATAATTCCAGCAATTCCCCAAAGAGGGTCTTTCATCTTATAAATAGTGGCTGCAAACTTTTCTTCAGCTGCTTAAATAACACAGCATTGCGGATGATAAGAGTCCTTTGAGCTCGTCCCATGGGTGCGCCGACACAAAGCCCTTGTTTAGTGACTGCACACGCCGAGGGTCCCAACATGGCCCGTGACTGCACTGTACCTCACCAAGAAACCTGTTCCATTTGCATGCGGCATCTCCAGGCACCCAACAACACCGTTGTGTCCCCGAGACAACATCAGGATACACACATAAATTAGTATGGGTAACCCCACCCCTCACCCACACACCCTCCTCACAGTCCCTCTTCTCTTCCTCTCTTCCCTCTCTCCTTTCCTGGTCCCCACCCCATCCAGCGGCTCTGTCACTTCACGGTTCATGCGAAGGAGAAATGCAGATTCCACTTTTAAGTTTCCTCATCGAATTGCAACCTCTGTTTGCTTTTCCCGGGGCAGATGGAGAAAGCGCTGTGATGTCCTCTGCTCACTTGAGCTAGGATGGGTAGACTGTACAGTCGAGAAAGTCTGAGAGCTGAAGTGTATGAACACAACAAGAGTGTAAAAATAAAGTTCACGATGAATAAGAATCTTTAATGCGATGTTGGGGTTCCGTTTGCTTACTTTTATCAGGAAAACTCCCTCTCCCCCTCTGCTAGGCTGGAATACGCATAAGTTGCCCAAATCCTTTGGTGATAAAATAGCCATTATTATAGGTTGCTTGAAAACCTGAGACTCTCACCACAGTCAGTCAATCTGTGTGTGCATGTGTGTGTGTGTTGTTGTAAAATGGGACGAAAGACAGTGTGGTGTGTGTGGTGTCAGTCCAGACGCCGGCTATCACTATCGCTAGTTCAGCCCTCATTAATTTAGCCTCCCTAGTGAACCACCCTACATCCAATCACTGTCCATTTTTTTTCTTTTTCTAATTAAATATAATTTTGAAGCTCTTTAAACCCGGCTTCATCCAAATACACAATCTAATTTTTCATTTGCTTTTGTACATGATATAAGACATCAACTCAATAATTTATTAAATGACTTTCCCCATTCATTTTCTTCTATCTATAATTGATCTCCTCAGCTGAAATTCTGTTGTTCCTCTTACTCCGTCAGCCTGCTGAGAGGCAGTGTGACATCACTGCAGAGGCCAATGAGAAGCCCTGCACTCCATAACACCTCCACCCAACCCACCAACCCCCCCCCCCCCTCAGCTCAATGGCCCCCTCTTACCCACTTCTCAACCGCACACTCCGGCTAAACTTTGACACCCCATTCCCCCAACTCCTCTGGATCTCTGTTCCCGACCCCAGCCACCAATCTCCGTGATGGATGCAGGAGTGTTAATGTCTGAGGCCCTGGCATGTGGAGGTGCAAGGGGTGTAAGGGGATCCAGGAGCACTCTTGGCTTTGCCCTCCAATCAGCCGATGGTAGGCACAAGCACCGGCCTGATTGGGTGTTCAGGGCAGGACACCACCAACCTCTGGGCCCGCCTGGATGTTGGTGATGAGGTTCCGCAACTGATGAGGTCATTGATCATCTATTGACTAAATGCTCAATGCAAAAAACGACTTAAACAATGGGCACTGAATATCTCCAAGATAGAAGACATATTTTAGGACTTGAACAAATATTTAGGTAAATTCTGTCCATATTTTTCACAGATTCACACAGTGTCTCCCATTGAGCCTCATCATTAGCTGCAGCCTACTCTGTAGCAAACTTAATGCAGCTATCTCAAGTGCTTTGTACACTTGGGTTATGCATCCTCTGAATTATTTGAGAAATACACAAGCGGCGAAGGGTGTGTTATTGGAAAGGTAATGATTAGAGGCCCTGGTTTAATTGCACATTGCTAAAATATCTGCCGAGTCTGGAATGCAGAGGTCAATGTTAATTACATTCTCAAATGAGGGGAGTAAAATGGCTGGTGAGGACTTTCAGTGTATTTTTAATTTCAAATTGATGACCTTCATCCCTCTCTCCCTTACACACACACACACACACACACACACACACGCACACACACACATGCACATGCACACACACACAAACACACACACACATGCATACACATGCACACACAGAAACATGCATACACACACATGAATACACACTCACTCCCTCTCTCTGTCTCTATTCAATTCATTCTATTTTAATATTTTCTTCCAACACTAATGCATAAATAAAACCAGGTACAATGGCTCTAGTATTCGAGCTGCTCACACAATGCAGTCAGAGAATAGTTGATATTGTGGGGAGTGGAGGAATGGCAGCCACTGTGTGCCCAGGGCCTAGTCTACAGCATGTCACAAATGAACAGGCTGTGGACGGAATGGAAAATTGGGCCTTATAGCCACCTACCTCGCCACTCAAGCACAATCGAGGGCTTAAATGCAAGTGGTGTGAAGTGACAATAGCTCCAAAATATATATATATATTATAAAATAATTGCCTAATTCGTGAACAAGAGCAAGGAGAATTAAGCTTTATACTGATCCTCTTCGCTTTCAGCTGCCTTCTGTGAATAACCGCAGTGTGAAGGAGAGAATTACAATAAGATTCTGAAAGAGAGAGAAAGAGAAAAAAAGAGTGAGAGAGTGCATGAGACAGTGAGCGAGAGAGAGAGGGAGAAGGTATGAGTGAGAGAGGGAGAGAGACAGACAGAGAGGGAAAGAGAGAGTGAGCAAGAGAAGGAGAATGAGAGGAAAAAAACAACATTCTCTGCAAATTGGGCCATAATTAAATGCTTACAAAATTCCATGCTTAGCTCATTTTAAAATCAAGTGCTTTGGAGGCAATTTCCTTTCTTTAATTACAATTTCCTGTCTGGTATGACATTTACAATGCAATCTTCTGGGACGTGTTTGTGATTTATTATTCTCCACTCTATCGCCACGTCAGTTTGCTGAAATGAGTTTATAAAATAAGAGCTCAAATTATTATGGCCTTTGACCAGTAAAGCTGGCTCATTATCACAGGCCAGAAAAAAAGATTAACATTTTTGACAACCAAATAGAGAGAGAGAGACAGAGAGAGAGAGGGAGAGAAAGAGAGAGAGAGATCAGTGGGGGAAGCGTAGATTGTTTCTATTTCCTTTTGAAACGGCTAAAGACAGAACTAAAAAGCAGACGCCACTGGCACGAGTGGCGCTTCTCAGGAAAGTGTCTGCGGCACACAGAGCCACATCTTCCTGTCTTTTGCATGCTTTCGCACCGCAGCTGTTCAGCGCTGCTAACTTGGTGAATATTCATGGTGTTCACGGATTAATGTGGGTTAGTGTCCAACAATGGCTGTGTGTTTTTTGGGGGGTGTGAGAATGGGAAAACACTCTTTTCTAGAGTCTCGCTGGTAAAAAAAAACATGAGCCTAGCCTGTTCCCCTCTACCAGCTTAACACAGAGGAGATACAGAGACATGCATCCTCTGCCCCCTCGAGAGCAATCTCACTTACACAAATATTTGCTGTTGGCCTAAATCTCAAACAAGACCTTTGTCTGCCATGTTGTCTGCGTGGGACTCAGTGAAAAGCCTTAAGTAAATGCAACGGATAGATCTCAGCTGTTGCCCTCCACTGCAGCTAGCCAGGCTAGGGCCTTCATCAGCCAACTTTCATCAGCAAATAAGGGCCGATAATCAGCAAAATCAACACGAGCCTGAGGGGAATATTTGCAACAGTTCCAGTGGACAAACCTGACACCAAGATGTCATAGACGAATGCTCAAGCATAAACAGTTATTGCATCTCCTTTTTTTGTAAAACGCACAGGAGAGAAGCCAACAAGCTCACTCTAAGCTGTGATGCTCTCTTTACATGAGCAAATGGTTTATACACTGCCTGGCAAAAAAAAAAGGTCACACACTCTAATATTTTGTTGGACCGCCTTTAGCTTTGATTATAGCATGCATTCGCTGTGGCATCGTTTCCACAAGCTTCTGCAATGTCACAACATTTATTTCCGTACAGCGTTGCATTAATTTTTTTGCCAAGATCTTGTATTGATGATTAGGATGGGAGATTCGGACAACTGCGCAAAATATTCTCTAGCACATACCAAAGATTCTCAATGGTGTTAAGGTCTGGACTCTGTGTCTAATGATGATGTCTCATGCTCCCTGAACCACTCTTTCACAATTTGAGCCGGATGAATCCTGGCATTGTCAATCTTGGAATATGCCCGTGCCATCAGGGAAGAAAAAATCCATTGATGAAATAATCTGGTCATTCAGCATATTCAGGTAGTTAGCTGACCTCATTCTTTGGGCACATAACGTTGCTGAACCTAGACCTGACCAACTGCAGCAACCCTAGATCGTAGCATTGCCCCCCACAGGGACACTTTTTTTTTGGCCAGGCAGTGTATTTGTATATTCTGTACAACTGCATGGAACAAGCACACTTGAAAAAGGCATTAGAGAGTGCAAACTATTCGTTGGAAAAATCCAGACAACTTTTCATCCTTTTTAACACGTCCACATCAATCACATTTACAGACGGAGAAACCAAATTCAAAGGGCATCGGATTTAGACTAAAAAGCGTCTTTGACGGGCTCTTCAGAGTGAGTTTCCTGTGCGCACTTCCCTCTCTGGTCAATGACTCATGTTTTAACGCGGCTCACGATCCATCACCAAGCTAAGAGTCATATCAATACTCGGCCATTTTCCCATTTGAGCGGAGATGAGCAGATCAATTCATTTAAAGGGAGGCCGGCCCAGACATCCGTTTGAGAGATTAGAACATGTATTGGCTAGTTGTCTGACGGAAAGCAGAAGGTTCATTAAGTCAATGGAATCCTTAATCAATGGGTAAACTTCAAGTAAGCCCCCTGGGCTAGTATGGTACCACGTCTCTCCAATAAACCAGGACATAGAACATCTCACATCAGACAAGGCTCAAGATTGTCCCTTCTCAAAAAGTATTTGCAGGCGTGCTTCTCTAAACTGATTGAGATTCTAATAACAAGGATTAACGGCTGGCCATTTTGTGAACCACGGTATAGGGATTCCTTTTGTAAATATAAGGCAGTACATTACAAGACTTCTCTCAAAGTTCTGCAAGTTATGAAAAACATCCATCAAATCCAATACTATCTCCTGGCATTGGTATTTTGATTGCTCTTATAACGTCCATGGCAAACAGTTTGTCAGAAATGTACTATACAAAAGAAACAGCGATCCTGACTCCCAATTCAGGCAGCAGTTTCAACATAAGGGAGCACTTAAAACAGCCATTTCAACGTCACTTCTCCAATAAAGGCAAGATGGCAAAGCAACATCTTTTCAGTGATGAAAGGATGACCAGCACAAGTGCCCAGCGAAGGCCTACAATCACAGAAGTCTATGTAAATAATATAAAATGGCTTCCTCTCCTCTCCTCGTCTCCCATCTCCCTTGAGCACACACTCGCCCGCAGATATGGGCACATTCTCCTCGGTGATTCTTGAGTGTCACTTGTGTCCACCTGAATTATTGTTTGTGTGTAACGTGTGGGATGGCCCAGGATGCGGCGGTCCTGCTGATTGATCGTTAAGTGTTGTCCAGGAGCCCATCACGGAGCTCCACTTAACGGCCCCCACCACAGAAAGCAATCAGTGGATGTTACTGAGAGTCCCGTGGGGACGAGGCAGGCGGTGATTGATCTTCACCGAGCCTCTCAGGATGTCTGGACGAGTGTGAGTGGGCCCGGCCGGCCCCGGCGACCTTGCCTGCTCTGCTCACAGCACAACACCCATGCACAGCAGCACACAAGGAAGGTGTCTTTTTGGTGTAAGCTTTTTGTGTGTGTGTGTGTGTGTGTGTGTGTGTGTGTGTGTGCGTGTGTTCGTGAGTGTAGTGTGTGTTTGTGTTTGTCTGTGTCTGTACACGTGTGTATGTGTTTTGGGGGAGGGACTGATAGTTGGTAGCTGATGACATGCTACAGCCATGTTCCCTACCCTCTGCACCCATGTCTAAGTTTGTGGTCTCTTCTCTTTAGCCAAGCACTGCGGTGCTCAGTGACCATGACGCTGGGTCTTCATCTCATTACTGGGAGATCAAGGGGGTGACACTGGCTTCATCCCAGACATGGTCGCACCCAGAACTCCAGGGACGGTTCACTTCTTCTAATCCGAGAGGTCACGATTGGTCATTCAAATATAAAAATGTGTTATGTTATGGTGATCTGTGCGAGTCCCAGGGGTCCTCTAAGGGCGGCTCTTTTAGGCCGTGCCTCTGGGCAGTACGAGGACGGAGGAGAAGCAGGAATACAGTTAACAAACTGACACAGCACCCCACCAACACTTCTCCACCGCAGCATTTGAAATTACTTATTTAAAAGAGCCTTTAAAGTATGTCCCTTATAGCATTTGAGAAAAAAAATGCAATTGAGGGGCTTTAACTCATTTAGAGTCAGCCTGGAATTGGCCTACTAGGCACAACCACCACCTCATATTATGAAAACCCATTACAATTTGATAAAAAAAAAAACTCCACTGGCCCCAGCAGTGAGGATCGCATATTTTCTTTCTACTGTCTCATCCCCTCATTCCCGGAATTACTTAGAACTATGCAGCGAGGAATTTGAGGTGAGACGCCATTTAGACTATCTTAAGACTGGGTTTATTCCTCTGAGCTGGCTAAAAAAGGAGGAGAGAGAGTGCATTTAAAATGTAAAGTGTGCTTATTTGGCTCATGTGATATTCAGGGGAAGTGCACAGTCACAGCATCTCAGAAGTGTAATAAAGCTCGGCGTGTTATTGCGCCGTGCCGACTCCGAGGCTGCCGCCTAATCTCCTCACGGTTTTCTCATTACCTCTAACCCGGGGTCACTCTGGTTAAGAGGGGTCGGGGAGAGAGATAAGAACTGGCAGCTGCACTCTCAGGTGCTTCTGTATTACAAGCCAGGAGTTTTTAGCAGCCCTGCTCAACACCCTTCTCCCTCCGTGGAGCCCATGCTAGATTGGATGGGCGCTTTGAATTAAAGAACAGATAGGACTGGTTTACTGGAAGGACCTGTTGACTTCACAAAAATGCATTTTGCAATGGCCACTGTTGTGACGACGATGCTGTGCTGTCTAGGAGAACGAAAACGACAACAACAACAACAACAACAGCAAACAATATGCAGTATAGGCTGCAGAGACAACTCACCAACCCTACAATGACAACGCTACCTCACAGTTTTACAGCCAGTGCTACTTCTAGCATGACTATTCATGACACCATTACTCAACACAGCATTCTTCTCATACATATGCTCAAGTGATACTACTGTCACAGTACAGCTACTTCAGCTAGCGCCCAACAACACACATGTGCTAAATAATGGAAAGGATAAGATGTGATTACAATAATAATGGAGCGCAGAGTAATGATGATAATAAACCAATGCGCACACTGCTTCTCTCTATCCCTCTCTCTCTCTCTCTCTCTCTCTCCCTCGCTCCATGCCAGCTGTTCTGCAGTCTATATTGGCCTGTTCTTCAAGGGAGGAGAGAAAAAAAGAGAGAGAGAGAGAGCAACCTAGATGAGAATTTTGTGCTTCAGTGGCTATTGAAAGATGAGGCAATAAACTGCTAAACTTGAGTAATCACACTCTCCCTGAGGAATCCCTCAAATGGGGATGGTCAAAAACCTTGAAATTTGAGCCCCTTGCACACAGCCCTGGCTTTAACATTTGATGAGATTCATTATTGTAGGGAGCTGAATACAAGTATCCTCTGATTACAAGCCTTCCATTAAAACTTCCCACCAGTATGCATTTCCATGGTAGGACGTCAATGGGATTAAAATCTCAATTCACCCCAGTCAATTCTCCAGTAACAAGATTTCATTAAATGCAGGCAGGGAGCAAAATGGACTCGAAAGCACTGAAACAGCTGGCATATAAATTATAAAAAT